>NW_027515267.1:300000-600000 GCF_048772815.1 Callospermophilus lateralis | reverse complement strand
GTCACATAGATTCAAATCCAGCTTTGATGGTCTCACTACAAAGTAAGCTAAAGCTCCTGACAACAACATATATTTCAAGTGCCCAACCTCAAAGGCAAATTCTCAAAAAACTTTAGACCAGCAGAGCTCCATGTTTGTGGAGGGTTTACTCTGTCCATTACATTTAGAAACTCCTCTACCAGCTCCAATGGTGTGAAATCTGGAGCATTTTCCATTCCATATAGGTATTGACAGATTTTTTTAACTCTTCTCCTCTAATTGTGTCTTACTTGAGGCGAAGGTAATGTCAAGGCATTGTTCTGGATGAGAGTCGGAAGATTTTTCTGTAGCATATGTTTACATACACATTGGATTCAATTTCCTATTTTCCATTCAAAATACTGAATCCCTGACACTAACCCATACCCTACCAGACTCTGACTACTAATCCTAATATGATGGAGAAAAATAACCCAAACAGAATAGATATACAAGCAGTTCAGTGGAGGCATGTTGTATAGTTGGGCTTGCCTTCTGCATGATACAGAGCAGGAGTTATAGATCTAGTCAATTGATTGTTGAAATAGTTCTCCATGTATTTTTAAATTTAACAAATATGTGAATTCCTGTCTCCCTTTTTCTGTAGCCTATTCAGCATGTGTATTTTTGTATGCACATATAGAATCCTACTTGGTACCACATGTACATTCTTGTGATTTGGTGGACTTGGCAGATACAAATTGTGAGACGAGATCACTCCTACTTAACCCTGTTGGTACTGAATATTCAAACTATGGGTGAGATTCCTAGTTGAACAACATTTTACATAAATCCATGTTCAGTAAAATGAATATTTTTAGATCTGTGGATGATATATATTTTATGATGAATTTTGATTGACATACACATTGCTACTTTTTTTGTCTTGTGTACTCTCCAGATTTTTCAAAATATGAAATATATGTGTCTTATCTACACTCCCTAAATATGTTCAAGATCATGTATGTGGATTTATAATCAACTATTCACAAGATTATTCTCAGAAATATTCATCCACCTGAAATTTGCCTAATGCTCTCAAATATCAATCCGATTGTTGACTACATATTGGTTTTTTCCTAAGATTATATATTCAAACTCAACCCTGTTCAAAATGTATAATCCTATCACTCACTTTATACTTTGCCTGATTTTCTAATATCTCTATCTATATCTGCTTTCCTACATATTTTCCCCCCTTCATCATTGTGACCGACTCTTCACCTGTGCAGACATTAACATTCACTCTCTAATCGAAACCCTATAGCTAAAGAACTTTTGTTCCAAATCCTATACTCACACTTCTTCCTAAACGTACTGACCATCTTCCTAATTCTATCAACTATCCCTATTTGACTGGATGTCCTCTTCTACATTCAATCATCCTAGTAAATGTCAGGCGAGCTTTGCAGGAGGAGACCACCAATAGACTATCTCATGCAACAGCCAAAGTTTATTGACTGTCCAGCATGCTGGTGCTCAGAGATCACTTGAATAGAGCAGAAAGCCCTGAGAATAGCTTAAGTAGAGCTTATATACTTTACCTGGAGAGGGCAGGGAGGGAAGTTTATTGATGGATCAAGGCGAGTGGGCGATTTGCGTGGAACTGGGTCAGGGAGCACATTCTGCAGTTTGGCAGTTGGGGACAGCACATACTGGGAACAAGATTTGCAAGTATCTCTCAAGATTTCAACAGTGTTTTGTTAAGCATACAGAAAAACAGGAAGTGACAAGTACCTATTTTATTAACCTTTTATTCCCCAATTCTTCTTCTGGCTACTTTTAATCATAAAAATGATCATTGGGGGTGTCACATTCTATGTCTGCTAGTGGGGTATTACCTTAAGTTTAACTCGTCCAATTTGAGCCTGGAGAAAAGAAATTACACGGTTGAGAAAACAGGGTTTTATAGTTAGCAATAATATGAGGATTATTTTTGGACCGGCCAGGCTTGATAAAAACGTAGTTAACCAGGGGGACTGTGTGAACCAAGACTCAAACCACCCTTTTTGGGCCTCTCTCTATCGTTGATGCTCTTCAAGACGTCTTTTTAATTTACTCATACATTTTATTACAACTCCAGTATGCTCGGCATACAAACAACATTCTTCCCTCATTGGAGCACAAAGGCCCCCTTCTCTCATGAAGAGCAGGTCCAACCATCGAGTGTTCTGAAAAACAACTTCAGAGAGAGAGAGGTTAAAGATTCATGCAAAGCTCTGATGGAGGTTTCTAATATCTTCGTTTTGGTCTATTGCTGTCATATTTTTTGTCATTTGTTGAGTCCCATGGACAAAGGCAGTAGTTCCCGTGCCCACCAGTGCAGCAATTCCTATTCCTAATAGGATGGCTAAAGGGAGGGATATATATTTTCAGTGGAACAGGGTTGTATGCCCCCCTATTTGATCTTCAAATGAACCTGTGTCGTGATAGAGCACTCTGGGAAACATCTGCACCATTACACAATTAATCACATCTGTTGACCATTTCATGAAAACATAAGCAATGTTTAAGTATATAGAATTATGCTGTAGTAGGGACAGACAAGGCAAGGCACCTAAGATAGCAGTGAAGACAGGGAAACTGTCCTATTTGGTTGCAACCGGATTCAGTGGGCATTGATTCTGTTGTAATCAAGTAATCCTCTGAAACCCAAGTTGAGGTAGTTTCAGAATTTTGTACCCAACATTTAAGGGAAGGGGCTCAGAAGTTCACAGTCTGCAGAAGTTGAAAAAAGCAGTTTTTGTTTCTGTTTTTTTCCTCAGTTCTGGGCAAGTTAACTTTTCAAGGACACCTGGGAAGGTAAGAGCTTTTTCTTCCCTTTCTTATTTTCCCCCTGCCAGCTGTTACCACGGAGCCCAGTTGCTAACTTCTTTAACTTAGAAATGTAGCCATCTCTCTGAAGCCCCAGGTCAAGGCCCAAGGCTTTTTTCACATATTTTTGTGAAAAACTAGAAAGAGGGTGTCTAGCTAAGGATTGCTGATTTTTTTAGCCAGTGGCCAAGTAGAACAGGGCAATATGAAAAGAGAAAGTTTAACTACATTGAACTCTTTTACAGGGACTCTTTTCATGAAAGTCCAAAACTCAGCCATGGTGAAGACTTCTGGAGAAGGTCAGTTAAGACTTTTCAGTGGGCCTGGTACAGAAGGGGAAGACAGGGAAGGTGGGGCTGAGAGCAGCTCCGAGGATCTGAGAATGAGGAAGGAGGGATGTAAAAGAATAATTTGAGAAATGGTTTGGGATTTTCCTAGCAACAAAAACTTGAGCAGTAGAGCAGGTAGAGCAGAGGGGAAGACGGGAGTGAGTATCCCAAAACGCATGTGAGGGACTTTAAATTCTTAGTAAACTGTTTTCAGTGATGACAAAGCAACTTTAAAGGCCATTTTTATTACATCTTGAATAGGGGTCTGAGGACTCTCCTCAGCTGGTTTGAGCTTTGGGTTAGCTGAAAAGAGGACCTGGTGGGACCCGGTGTGGGCACTGACAGGAGAAGAGAGGAGTGAGTGGGTGGAGGGGTACTTCAGTAGCTTCTAACTCAGCAAGGGGGCAATGGTCTGAGAACCAGCGAAGGTTTGGGTTTTTGATCTATTAATTGGAGGGAAGAAATCAGGTTTCTGAAGTGGGAGTGACAGCAGAGACTCTGGAGCAGAAGGCTGAAGGTGAGGATCTATTGGATAAGCAGAGTTCAGGATGTGAGTGAAGGAGGGAAAAGGCCTCCACATAGGGGAATCTCCTTTCACCCTTTTGAGCTCTTGCAGATATTAAAAATGTCATGCAGAATTTGAGGATCTAGAGACCCCTCTGGAAGCCATTGGTTTTTGTTATCTAATTCGTAATATGGCCAATGCTGTGCACTGAATTTGATGAGGAGTTTGGGTTCCATCAGGCAGCCCCTGTATGCTCACATCCCCATTACTTACAGAAGAAGTCGGCTTTCCCCCCACACACTCATGGCTGTTTGTGGTTTTGATGGTCGGTCGGGCAAACATAGTAATCTAGGCTAGCCAACCTGCATCTGGCTCGTGTGTCCCTACATCCATAATGTTTGTTTCCATTATCTATGGTACGGAAGGGATTTAATGGAATTTTAGTGGAATCCTCTTCATCAGGAATATCCCAATAGGAAAGACCTATAGCCAGCTGACAAATGTCTGGGTAAAGTGATGGTCACCAGGTACCTAAGGGGGCTGTATGCAAGATAGATTATACATCTTTTCCAGTAGAATTTGTGATCAGCCATCACTGCTGCACGGGCTGATGAGGGTTAGGACTACTTGTTGCCAAGGGGAGATTCTATAGCCTTATCCACATGGTGAATATGCAATTTGAAAGTGTTACCAGTCTTTTCCAGTTTCTAGCCAGAGTGTGGACAGGGCGCAGGCTTGATATGAGAGGCATGGATCCAGGAAGTGATTCTGTCTACCTTTACCACTGTAGAGGTTATAAGTAGCACCTGGTATTGTCCTTTCCAGCAGGGTTCCAGGGATGACACCTGATATCGTCTTACGTAGATGAAGTCTCTTACTTGATATCGATGTGGAGTCCCCTTGTCCCCAGTTTGGTAGGCAGTGGCCAGCTGTTTCCACAGGTATCACTGAGTTCTTTCAAGAGTTTAAGTCTGTCAAGCAAGGGGGTGTGGAAGGGATCGTTAGGTCTTACAGTTGGGCTTAGGTCACTTACTGGAGGAGAGCTACCCTAGAGAATTTCACAGGGGATGAGGTTACTCAAAAAAACAGAGGGAGTATTTCTTGCATAAAACATTGTATATGGCAGGAGCATAGTCCAATCTTTTATGCTGGTCTCTAAGCTTAATTTCATTAAGGCCTCTTTAATGCTTCTATTCATTCTTTCTACCTGTCCTGAACTCTGGGGTCTGTTAGCACAATATAACTTCCAATTAATCCCCAGGTTCCTGGCTAACCCCTGACTTACCTGAGCCACGAACGCCGGTGCATTATCAGACGGTATTACCTTAGGCAGGCCGTGTCTTTGAAAAATATCTTCCAGGATCTTCTGGACCACCTTTTGTGCTGTTTCTTTTATTTTTTCTTTTCTTTTTTAGGGGGGAAAGATTCAATCCATCCTAAAAATGTATCTACAAAGACTAGGAGATATTTATGTCCATACCTTGCTGGCTTAATTTTAGTAAAGTGAACTTCCCAGAATTGTCCTGGTCTGGATCCTCATAGGTGCTTTCCTGCAGGAAGCTTGGAAGGGTAAGCATTAACCATTTGATGGACTTGACAGGCTTTTTTTACCCATTCAGCTATTTCTTTTTGCTGTGAGTCAGTTAGTGGAAAACTCTGTTCTTGATACTTCAGAAATACCTGCAGTTTCTTTTAACCAAGGTGAGTGAGTTGATGTGCATTTTCTACTGACATAGTTAGAGCTGTGATTATAGGAGTTTTTACTGAAAGATTTAGAAATTCCACTTGGGGGCCTTCAGGGTGAAAAGTTATTTTGGCCCGGAGCTTGGTGAGCAGATCTCTGCCCATCAATGGGGCCCGGCATTCTGGGATTACTAGGAAGGAGTGATCTATTTTTCCTTTCCCCAGGTCCATGATCCTCTTAGTTGTCCAAGCCAGATATTTACTGCCATTAGCCCCTTGAACTAGAGGCCTTTTATTTGATAGAGGGCCCAAAGTGGTCTTAGGGGTGAGTATATTGCCCCTGTATCCACTTCAAAGTTTACTGGGGTCCCCTCCACTTCAAAAGTTGCCCTGAACTCAGGGAGGGGATCGGAGCCGCGACTTTCTTAGTCATCCTCCAGAGTCAGAATGGCTGACTGGCGTGGCTTTCTCTTTCTACGGCACTCTTTGGCCCAGTGTCCTTTTTTTTTTTTACAGTAGGCACATTGTTCTGAGGCCAGGAGTGGCCTCTGGCATGGGACCAGGTATCCATTCCTGTCTCCCTGTTTCTTAATTTCTGGCCCTTCTGTTGTTGTGACCAGGACCTTAGTCAACACCTTAGTCTGTCTTTTGTTTCTTTTATCCTCCCTTTGCTCCCTTGTCTTCCTCAGTTTCTCTCTTAATGTATACTTTCTTGTCTTCTGTGACTAAGTCTCTCAAAGTCATATCTTGTAATCCATCTAAGCATTGTAACTTTCTTTTAATATCCAGGGCAGCTTGCCCAATAGAGGCCATCCTGACAGATGTCTTTTGATCCTCTGCCTGAGCATCGAAAGGAGTATATCTCCTATATGCCTCCCTAATTCTCTCTGGAAACATAGAGGGAGATTCATCAGGCCTTTGAATAATCTCTCTTACCTTGGCCAAATTAGTTGGTTGCCTAGCGGACACTCAGATGCCCACTATTAAAACCTGGCCATAAGTGGACAGATGCATTCTAACTTCAAAGGTGTTGGTGTCCCATTTGGGTTGTTTCAAGGGAAAACCAGCTTTGATTAAGTTGGGAAGATGTGTTGGTCTCCAATCTGGCCCGAGGATTTTTTTTCTAGCTTCCAGGAGAATTCTCTTTTGTTCCTCTGTCATAAAGAGAGTGTCTAGGAATTGTTGACAGTCATCCCAAGTATTCAGGTGTGAAAACATCAATGACTCAACCAGACCTGTGAGCCGGGTGGGGTCCTCGGAAAAAAAGGGATTGTGATTTTTCCAGTTATATAGGTCTGAAGAGAAGAAAGACCAATATTTGTCAGCTTGCATTTTCCCCCCATGGCCTTCGTCAATCAATGGTCCATAGGGACATAGGGGGAGCATCACGGGAGTTCCAGGGTTTTCAATCATTCGAAGCCAGCGAGTTCCCTCAGCCGGGCCAGCTTCCTCCTGGGGAGGTGGGGCTGTGTGTGCTGTGGGGGAGTTATCTGGAGGGCGCAGGGCCAGCTTAGCTTCCTCCAATGGCGCAGAGGCTGAGTCAGCTGCAGGGGAATCACTTAGAGGGGGTTGGTGGTTGGGGGATGAGGGCAGGGTATGAGGAGGGGGATGAGAGTCCAGTAGAGTCAAATCTTGTGACTCAGGGAGAACAGAGGGTGGTGGAGGAGGAGGAGCAGAGGGTTTGAGAGATCATGGGGGAAGCAGTACCAGCAGGGAAAGGGACAAGGAAAGGCTTCACCCATGGAAGAGGAGACTTGCAGAGGTCCTGCAAAGTAAAGATACATGGCTGTTGATCAGGATGGCTATGTGTGCGCAGCTGAAAGACAATATCTCTGACTTTTTAAATTAGTGGGAAGAAGAAAGATGCTTCTAGGGGCAATCCGACTTGAAAGGTGAAACATTCTGAGGCACAGACAGTCTGGCAAGTCTGCAGTTTTACAGAAAAAGAAAGATTCTGAGCCCTTAAGCAAACTTTGGTCCAGTGATCAAGGGTCAGGGACAGAGACATTGAAGTGCTCTGTCCCATATTGAAAGATACACAAACAGTGAATGCAACGACACACAACACAGACAAGACAAGACAATTAAGACAGGCAATGGACGTCCAAAACTGAGACCAGGACTGCGTAGCAGGCAAAATCCTATGGGCTGGCAATACCGAATCTGAAACAAAAAATCACTGAGTCGAGGAGACAATTGTTCCTCGATTTCTCGAGTCCTCGGTGGCATCCCCCAATACCATTATTCATGCAGCAGACTGATTCCTAACCCAAATCGAACATGTTATCAACCCTAACCATACATTATTACCTGAATCTAACTTTACAGAAGAGCACGGACAGAGTTGGTCTTACAATCCAGGAATGTAGGGGATCTTCCACCTGCTGAGAACCTCAAAGATCCATGCAAAAATGATCCCTGAAGAAGATGTAGGCAGCTTTGAAGGACCTGATTGAGCAAAAGTCATCTTCCATGGCGAACAACCTGGTCAGGATAAAGGGTTGTGTCTGAATCAGCCTCTCTATTCTTAATGTAGAGAAGATGGACCAAATGAGACCTGTGTGGAGAGTTGTTCCCAGGTGCCTATGGTTGATATACCATTCTAACTTGTGAATGTGTCACAGGAACCAGGGGCAGCTTCCATCTCATGGGACCCTTGGAAGCAACTGTTAAGACAAAATGGTTGCCAAGGCAGTGAACTCATTCTGTTCCTGAAGGAAGTGACCTCACCTCACTTCCTTTGTGATGGAACTCTCTGATCTTGGGATCCAGGAAGCCAGTTAAACAGTGCCAGTTTTAGTCCCAGTCCCAGTGTTCTCACTTTTTGGATTTCCCGAGGACAGGGTCATTCTTTCTTGCTAACTACTGATGTTAGGATGTCGAAATGGCAGAAAAGCTCTGAAGAGGTGCCTTTCCTGAGAAAGAAGGTAGTGCCTCACTGCTGACTCCTGACAACTTCAGAGAGTTGGCCAAAGACACAAGATCTGAGACAGGACAGGCTATTTTGGAGGAACATTGTATGGCCCTCCAGTCAGAAGACACTCCGGATAGTCACAGACCTACTTGTGGGAAGGAGGTGCCTTTGTGGGTTTGGGTATGAGTTTCTGGTTTTGTCTCATGTTCTGAGAATAGGTAGGAAAGGTGGTTTGTTTGGTTTGGAGTGAACTATTTCTAGTAAGTCTTTTGACAAGGTGAGTGTTTCTATGTCGTAACTCACTGTCCGTGGTTGTAGACATTAGAAAAGATAATGCATCAGTGGATGTGTCCTGTCTATGAGAAAGCTCCCCAGCATTCATCCTACCAAATTTATGAATGGACTGCCGCTTGCCTTATGGATGGCCAACTCCTGATATGTGTGCATCCAAAACCAAAATGGCTAAAAGAACAGTCATTGTGGATAGAGTCTCTTGACTTCCTCTGTAAGGTTCCTGATCTCAGTTAAGTGAGAATAGAGATCCTTTGGGTCAAGTGAATTCTTTAAATCCTACAGAGGCTAGATCATAGTTGCTTGGGTTTTCTCATGACATTAATTCACATAAATAATCTAAAATGCACAGTCAGTAGGCCTCAAATTGGAGAAGCGGAGCAGTATTAATGGCAGGCCTATTTGATCACTCCTGGTTCACAGGAAGCATGTCCAGGCCACCATGACATTAGGCAAATGAGGCGCACGGGAGCTTATTTTGTACACTGCCTTGGGCTGCACCCCTCATGGAAACCTCCAGCCAGGTTTTATGATGAGTGTCTATATATAAGAAGATGAGGGCAATGTGGGAGTTTTTTGGTTTTAATTGTGGTCATTTGTGTGGTGGTAGGAAAAGATGACTGGGTCCACCTGGGCTTGAACTCTGGTGTGATTCCCCATAAAGACTGAGTTCTGGAATTGACCTCAAAGAAGTATTGCCATGAATTGTGTTGGCATTTTAGGAGGCCACGCATAAGATTCCCCCTTGGAAACTGAGATCTAGGCCCTGGGTGGCTTTCCACAGAGCACTGGGAATCTCAGCCAGGATATCACATGATTTTATTGTGAAAGATTTGACAGCCATAGTTGAGAGTCAAAACACACATGGACTTCACATTGTAGACCTCAATGGGTCTGGCTTCATGTGACATTTTGGCCACTCTTTTGGAAGCCTTGACTGTGAGAGTCCTCCAGAGATTTCATTGAAATTAGCTTCCTCACCATTTAATGGTTATTGAAATAATTGAAACACTCAGTGCCTCCAACTTGATTCTTGAAAAATGGCTCCATATATACCATAAAATTTTTGAAATTCCCATGACCAGGTGGCACTGGAGAACCACTGGATATCCTGTTGCTGATCATGAGTGTGCCAGATACTGCCTTGATTGACTGGGTTTCACAAAAATGGTGTAGATCAGAGATGCCAGTTAGTTGGAGCCTGCTGAATAGTGGGCCTAGAGCAAAGGTAGGCAGGTGTGAGATAAAACAGCTGTGGTGGTTTCATGTGGATCTACCATTGGCATCCAAATGGCTTCTGACTGACATTGTGCAGTCAGCAGACCCTTATATGTAAAGGCATCATGTTGTATGGATAGGTTTCAGGGCAATGTTCAGAATCAGGATGCTTTGGTCAAGGGGGCAAGCTATGTTCGACAGAAGCCTGGTTGGTGCATAATCCTACAGGCCCTGTCCCACCACACGTGACAGAACGCCCTCCAGCACTGTGTCTCAGTTGAACTCCTTGTATTTTGTGAAGCAAATACCGAACTCCCAGTGCAGCATCAAGAAAAACCACAAAAATTGGAGGATGAGCAAATGGGTTCACAGTCCACACGAGGAGACACTTAGAACCCAGTGGCCACAGTTGACCTACAAAGAGAGATTTCAGCACTGCAGCCTCGTGTTCATTGGAAAATAAGATACCATGTCCTCCAGGTCACATAGATGAAGACACATCTTTGATGGTCTTACTACAAAGGAAGCTAAAGCTCATGACAACCACTTATATTTCAAGTGCCCAATCTCAGAGGCATTTTCTCCAGAAGTCTTTAGGCCAGCAGAGCTTCATGTTTGTGGAGTGTTTACCATGTCACTTACTTTTGGAAACTCCTCTTCCACCTCCAAGTTTGTGAACTCCTGAGCATATTCAATTCCTGATATGTATTCACAGATTTTCTAACTCATCTCCTCTAAATGTCGTATTTGGTGCGAAGGTAATGTCAAGGCATTGTTCTGGATGAGAGTGGGAAGATTTTTTTGTAGCACATATTTGTATACACATTGGATTCATTTTCCAATTTTTCATTCAAAATACTCAATCCCTGACACTATACCATACCCTACTAGGCTCTGACTACTATTCCTGACATGATGGAGAATAATAACCCAAACAGAATAGAAATACAAGAAAATCAGAGGAGGCATGGTGTACATTTGGACTTGCCTTTTCCATTATATAGCGTAGGAGTTATAAATCTAGTCAATTTTTTGTTTAAAGAGTTCTCCATGTGTTTTTAAATTTATCAAATATGTGAATTCCTTTCTCCCCCATTTCTCTGTATCCTATTCAGTACATGTATTTTTATATGCACATATAAAATCGTATCTTGTATCATACGTACTTTCTTGTGAGGTGGCTGACATGTGAGATACAAATTGTGAGAAGAGATCACTCCTCCTAAACGCTGTTGAAACTGAAAATTCAACTTATGGGTGGGCTTCCTAGTTGAACAACTTTATACATAAATCCATGTTCAGTAAAATGAATATTTTTGGATACGTGGATGATATATATTTCACGATGAATTTTGATTGGTATATATATATTGCTAGTTTTTAATGTCTCTGTGTATGTGTGTGTGTGTGTGTGTGTGTGTGTGTGTGTGTATATATATATATATATATTTATATATATACACTGTCAAGATTTTTAAACATATGAAATATATGTGTCTTTGGCCACTCTTTGGGAAGCCTTACCTGTGAGAGTTCTGTAAAGCTTTCATTGAAATGAGCTTCCTCAACATTTAATGGTTCCTGAATGAATTGAAACCCACAGTGCCACAAACTTCATCCTTGAAACATGGCTTAATAAATACCATGAAATTTTTGAAATTCCCATGACCAAGTGTCACTGGAGAAACTTTGGATGTCTTCTTGCTGATCATGAATGTACCAGACAGTGCCTTGACTGACTCTGTTTCATGAAAATTGTGTAGAACAGAGATGCTAGTAAGTTGGAGCCTGCTGAGGAGAAGTGGGCCCAGAGTTGTGGTGTGCAGGTGTTTGATAAAACATCTGAGGTGGGGCCATGTGGATCTGCCATTGACTTCCGAGTGGCTTTTGGCTGACATGGTGCAGCCAGCAGACCCTTATATGTAAAGGCATCTTTTTATATGGAGAGGTTTCAGGGCAATGTTCAAAATCAGTTTGTTATGGACAGGGGGCAAGCTATGTGGGGTAGAAGCCTGGTTGGTGAATTCTCCTGAAGACCCTAACCCTCCACACATGACAGAACTCCCTCCTGCTCTGTGTCCCAGTTGAACTCCTTGTATTTCATGAAGCAAATACAAAAACCCCAGTGCAGAACCAAGAAACACCACGACAATTGTAGGATGACCAATTGGCTTCACAGTCAATACGAAGAGACACTTAGCCCCCAGTGGCCACAGATTACATACAAAGAGAGAATACAGCACTGCTGGCTCATGTTCTTTGGAGAATAAGAAACCAAGTCCTCCAGGTCACATAAATGCAGACCCATCTTTGATGGTATCACTACAAAGGACAGTAAATCTCCTGAGAACAACATGTAGTTCAAGTGCCCAACCTCAGAGGCAGTTTCTCAAGAAGTATTTAGGCCAGCAGAGTTGCATGATTGTGGAGTGTTCATCCTGTCGCTTACTTTTGAAAACTCCTTTACAACCCCCAAGGTTGTGGTCTCCTGAGCATTTTCCATTCCAGATATGTATTCACAGATTTACTAATTCTTCTCCTCTAATTGTGTCTTACTTGGGGTGAAGGTAATGTCAAGGCATTGTTCTGAATGAGAGTGGGAAGATTTTTTGTAGCACATATTTCATACACAATGGATTCATTTTCCTATTTTCCATTCGAATTACTGAAACCCTGACACTAACCCACACCCTACTAGACTCTGACTACTAATCCTAATATGATGGAGAAAAATAACCCAAACAGAATAGAAATACAAGCAGTTCAGAGGAGGCATGGTGTATAGTTGGACTTGCCTTTTGCATGATAAAGTGTAGGTGTTATAAATCTGGTCAATTATTAATTGAAATAGTTCTTCATGTGTTTTGAAAGGTATCAATTATGTGAATTCCTGTCTCCCCTTATCTGTTGCCTATTCAGCACATGTATTTTTATATGCACATATAGAATCGTACCTGGTACCACACGTACATTCTTGTGAGGTGGCTGACGTGGCAGATACAAATTGTGAGAAGAGATCACTCCTCCTAAACGCTGTTGGAACTGAAAATTCAACCTATGGGTGAGCTTCTTAGTTGAACAACATTATACATAAATCCATATTCAGTAAAATAAATATTTTTGGATCTGTGTATGATATGTATTTCATGATGAATTTTGATTGTCATATATATTGCTACTTTTTTATATCTCTGTATGTGTTTTGTGAAAAATCTACACCCTCTAGATTTTTCAAAATATGAAATATATGTCTCTTATTATACACTCCCTAAATTCATTCATGTTCATGTATGTGGTTTTATAATCAACTTTTCACAAGATTATTTTCAGATATATTCATCCACCTCAAATACATATTTGTTTTCTAGTACTGAAAACTCACTTCAGTGAAGGGTGCATACAAATCCTTATATTTCTCCAGTAACTGACACAGGTTAACATCAATACAAGTAGATTCCTATGGGAAATGTTGTGCATTTTGATGTTCATTTTTATTCAACACTGGTACATTACTATTTCTTCAGTTTATGGACATCTTAGAAAATAGATTTCATCTACATTTCACAAATTTAAATGCATTTGGTACACTTTCTATCACTTCCTGCTTAAGATCACACGTATTCCTCCTTTTTTTTGACTGGTTTTTTCATGATAGTTCCTCCTAACGCATTATTTTTGATTTCTATAATCTTTTTGAAGCAAAACTCACACTCTCTTTATGATAAACCATAACACTTACATTACCATTAGATGTATAATTGGATGGAATGAATGATTGTATATCAATGTAAGATTTCCTGTATATTTTCAGATATCAATTTATTCCAATTTCCAAGTTTGATACCAGTTATATTATTTATTCACAGTATGGACTATTCATGCATTATCTCTATATTCATAGAAAAAGCGTACACCTATTTTTATCCCCAATACTATTTAATGAGTTTTCAAAATATAGCTCCCCTTAATGGTAGAAGAAATACTCATGTCACCAGAACTACATATATATTTTATCACAGTAATATTTTGGAAAAAAATGCAAAGATCACACTTATGTCTGTACCAACTCCTAATTTGAATGTGAGTATGAATTACTAAAAACATCCATGTCCAGGATGCCTAAGGCTCTCAAATGTCAATTCTATTGGTGAGTACATATCTGTTTCATCCTAAGATTATATATTCAATCTCAACCCTGTTGAAAATGTCTAAACCTATCACTCACTTTATACTTTGCCTGATTTCCTAATGTCACTATTGATATCTATTTTTCTACATATTTTGCCCAGTTCATCATAGTGACTGATTCTTCAGATTTGCTGACATTTACATTCACTCTCTAACGAAAATCCTATTACTAAAAAAGTCTTGGTCCAACTCCTAGACTCACTCTTCTTCCTAAACTTACTAACTTCCTAATCCTCCTGACTACCACTTTTTGACTGGATGTTCTCTTTTACATTCAACCATCTGAGGTACAGTGTTTTAGCCTACAGATGTTGCACATCGTAGGATATATATCTTATTCACAAATTCACAAATTCATAGGCATTTGCTTCACTTTTAATCACTTCCTGCGTCAGAACACATGTATTCCTCCAGGTTTCTTGACTGTTTTTTTCATGAGACTTTTTTCAAAACACATTATTTTCGATTTCCAAAAACACTTTTGAAGCAAAACTCACACATTCTTCATGATACACCATAACGCTAATATTACCATTAGATGTATTACTGGTTGGAATGAATGATTGTATATCAATATAAGATTTCCTGTACATATTCAGATATCAGCTCAATCCATTACTTAAAGTTGGAACAAATTTTATTATTTATTCACAGTATGGTCTATTCATGCTTTATCTCTATATTTATAGACACAGGGTACACCTCTTTGTACCCCTAATACTAATTTTACATCTTTAATATATTGCTCCGAGAAATGGTGGAAGAAATACTCATGACACCTGATCTACATATACATTTTATCACAGAAATATTCTGGAAAAAAATGTAAAGGTCACACTTATGACTGTATCAAAGCCTAAATGGAAAGTGAACATGGATTACTAAAAACATCCATGTATAGGTTGCCTTTTGCTCTCAAATGTCAATTCAATTGGTGACTACATATTTGTTTCTTCCTAAGATTACGTATTCAAACTCAACCCTGTTGAAAGTGTCTAATCCAGTCACTCACTTTATACTTTGCCTGATTTTGTAATGCCTCTATTGATATCTGCGTTGCTACATATTTTCCCCAGTTCATCATACTGAGTGACTCTTCATATGTCCTGACATTTACATTCACTCTCTAACCGAAACCCTATTGCTAAAGACCTTTTTTTTCCAAATCCTATATTCACTCTTCTTTTTAAACCTACGGAATATCTTTCTAATCCTACTGACTATCCCTTTTTGATTGGATGTTCTCTTCTACATTCAATCATCCAAGGTAAAAGGTACTATGCCATTGTATATCGTGTTATCTGAGACATCTTTGCAGAACATAATTCAAATCTAAGTATCCCAATCAAGGGCCCAATGCCCTTCTGGGATTCAAATCATACCGAGATTTCTGTTTTCATACTTATATTTCACCTCTGTATACTTGTAAATATCGCAGGAAATGATTACTAACCCAAAATGAACCTGTTACTATCCCTAAACGTACACTGTTCCCTCAATCTCATTTTACAGAAGAGCAGGGACAGAGTGGTTCTTACAATACAGGAAAGTAGTGGACTTTCCACCTGCTGAGAACCTCAAATGTCCATGCAGAAATGATACCTGGAGAAGTTGTAGGTATGTATGTAGGACCTGAGAGAGCAAAATTCATCTTCCATGGCAAACAACCTGGTCTGGATGAGGGATGTGTCTGAATCAGCCTCTCTATTCTTATTTTAGAGAAAATGGACCGAACCAGGCCTGTGTGGAGAGCTTTTCCCAGGTGCCAATGGTTGATATACCATTCTAACTTGTGAAATTGTCACAGGAAGTAGGGGCAGACTCCATCTCATGGGACCCTTGGAAGCAACTGTTAGGACAAAGTTGTTGCCAAGGCAGTGACCTCATTCAGTTCCAAAGAAAGTGGCAAACCTCATTTTCTTGGTGATGGAACTCTCTGAACTTGGTATCCAAGAAGCCAGGCACCGAGGGGCAGTCCCAGTCCCAGTCCCAGTGGGCTCACTTGTTAGGATTTACCAAGGACAGTGTGAGTCTTTCTTGGTAACTACTGATTTGAGGATGGCCAAAAGCCAGGAAAGCTCTGAAGTGGGACCTTTCCTGAGAAAGCAGGCAGTGGCTCACCACATTTTCCTGACAACTTCACAGAGTTGGCCAAGGAAACCAGATGTGAGAGAGGACAGGCCATTTCAGGGGATCATAGTATGGCCCACCATTCAGAGGACACTCCAGATAGTCACAGACCTACTTGGGGGAAGGAGGTGCCATTGTGGGAGTGGGTGTGGATTTGTGGTTTTGTCTCATGTTCTGAGAATAGGTTGGAAAGGCGGTTTGTTTGGTTTGGAGTGGACAGTTTCTAGTATGTTGTTTGACAAGGTGAGTGTTTCTTTGTCTGTGTATCCCAGTATGTCCGTTGTTATAGACATTAGAAAAGAGAATGCATTAATGGATGTGTCCAGTCTAGTATAAATCTTCCCCTAATTATTTCTGGCCAATTTATGAATGGACTGCAGCTTGTCTTATCGATGGGCAACACCTGCTATCTTCCTAAGTTGGTGTTTTCTTCCTGAATTCTGGCCACTCTCCAGAATAGGCTCATGGTTTTGTGTCCAAGATATGTACCACCTCCAAGCTCTGTGACATGGCCATGTACTGGAGAGCTGAAGAGAATGGCGAGCATCTCAGAAAACTTGGATATCATGGTGATCAGGAAAGTCTCAGTGGAGAAACCCTGCTTGGGGCCTTTTGCTTACTTATTGTTGTGTTGCACTGAATGTCAGGAAGGTCTTTGCCTCAGGCCACCTCTTTGTGAAGCCTGAAGAAAACTGTTTTCTTTCCAAATCCTATATTCAAATGGAAATGAATGGGCATCAACTGTGGCTCTTCGCTTAATTGCTTTGGAAAGGGATGTGTCTGAATTAGCCTCTTGGCCCTGTGTGTGGCTGTGGCATAGATTCTCACCACCTGATGGATCTATAGAATGATCTCATGTGTGCATCCAAAACCATAATAGCAAAAAGTCAGTCATTGTGGATGAAGTCTCTCCCCTTCCTCTGTGAGGTTCCTGACCTCCATCAAGTGAGAATAGGTTTTCTTTGGGTCAAATGAGTTCTTCAAAGCCCTGCAGAGGTGCTTGGGTTTTCGCATGACTCCAAATCACATAAAAAATATATTCCTGAAATTAGTAGTCCTCAAATGGGAGAAACAGAGCAGTATTAATGGCAGGCTTATTTGATCACTTCTGGTTTACAGGAAGGATGTCCAGGCCACCCTGACTTCAGGCCAATAAGGGGCAAGCGAGCTTAATTTGGACATTGTCTTAGGCTGCACCCCAAATGGAAAACTCCAGTCAGAGGTGAAGATAATTGACTATATGGAAGAAGATGAGGGCCATGTGGGAGTGTTTTGGTTTTAATTTTGGTCATTTATGTAGCGGTTGGAAGAAATGACTGGGTCCACCATGGCTTGAACTCTGGTGTGATTCCCTTTAGAGACTGAGTTGTGGAACTCACCTCAGAGAAGTATTGCCATGAAATATGTTGGGATTTTAGGAGGCCACGCATGAGAGTCACCCTTGAAAACTGAGATCTAGGCCCAGGGTGGATTTCCACAGAGCACTGGGAATCTCAGCCAGGATATCACATGATTTTATTCTTAAAGACAAGGCAGCCATAGTTGAGAGTCAAAACACACATGGTCCTCACATTGTAGACCTCAATGGGCCTGGCTTCCTGTGACATTTTAGCCACTCTTTGGGAAGCCTTGGCTCTGAGATTTCTCCAGAGCTTTCATTGAAATGAGCTTCCTCAACTTTTAATGGTTACTGAATGAATTGAAACCCACAGTGCCTCCAACTTCATGCTTGAAAAATGGCTAGATAAATACCATGAAATTTTTGAAATTCCCGTGACCAGGTGGCACTGGAGAACCTTTGGATGTCCTGTTGCTGATCATGAGTATAGCAAACAGTGCCTTTATTGACTGAGTTACAAGAAAACGGTGTAGAACAGAGATGGCAGTAAGTTGGAGCCTGCTGACCAGTGGGTCTACAGCAGTGGTGGGCAGTTGTGTGATAAAACATCAGTGGTAGGGCCATGAGGATCTACCATTGGATTCCAAATGGCTCTTGACTTACATGATGCAGCAAGCAGACCCTTATATGTGAAGACATCTTGTTATATGATGAGGATTCAGGCCAATGTTCAGAATCAGGTTGATATGGACAAGGGGGCAATGGGGCAAGCTATGATGGATAGAAGCATGGTTGGTGCATTCTCCTGCAGACCATGACCCACCACACGTGACAGAACTCCCTCAAGTACTGTGTCCCAGTTGAGCTCCTTGTATTTTGTAAGGCAAATACCAAACTCCCAGTGCAGCTGCAAAAAACACCACAAAAAGTGGAGGAGGACCAAATGGCTTCACAGTTCACACGGGGAGACACTTAGTCCCCAGTGGACACAGTTTACCTATAAAGAGAGAATTCAGCACAGCTGCCTCATGTTCATTGGAAAATAAGAAACCATGTCCTGCAGGGCACAGGGATGCAGACCAAGCTTTGATGATCTCACTACAAAAGAAGCCAAATATCCTGACAACAATATATATTTCAAGTACCCAACCTCAGAGGCAGTTTCTCAAAAAGTTTGAAGGCCAGCATAGGTCCATGTTTGTGGAGTGTTTACCCTGTCCCTTACTTTTGGAAACTCCTTTACCACCTCCAAGGTTGTGAACTCCAGAGCATTTTCCATTCCAGATATACATTCACTGATTTTCTAACTCTTCTCCTCTAATTGTGGCTTACTTGGGGAGAAGGTAATGTGAAGGCATTGTTCTGGATTAGAGTGCTAGGATATTTTTGCAGCACATATTTGCATACACATTGGATTACTTTTCCAATTTTCCTTTTGAAATACTGAATCCCTGACACTAACACACACCTACTAGACTCAGAATACTCTTCCTAATATAATGGAGAAAAAAAACCAAACAGAATAGAAATACAAGCAGTTCAGAGGAGGAATGTTGTATAGTTGGACTTGCCTTTTGCATTATATAAGGTAGGAGTTATAAATCTATTCAATTTTTAATTGAAATAATTTTCCATGTGTTTTTAAAGTTAAGAAATATGTGATTTATTTTTTCCCTTTCTCTGTAGCCAATTCACACATGTATATTTATATGCACATATAGAATCCTAACAGGTATCACACGTACATTTTTGTGAGGTGGCTGACTTGGAAGTTAAAAATTGTGAGAAGTGATCACTCCTCTTAAACGCTGTTGGAACTAAAATTCAACATATAGTGTAGCTTCCTATTTGAACAACATTATACATAAACTTATGTTCAGTAAAATAAATATTTTTGCATCTGTGAATGATATATATTTAATGATGAATTTGGATTGGAATATATATTGCTACTTTTTAATGTCTCTCTTTGTGCGTGTGTGTCTATATATATATATATATATATATATATATATATATATATATATGCACACTCCACAGAGTTTTCAAAATATAAAATATATGTGTCCTATATACACTCTCTAAATTCATTCATGTTCATGTATGTGGATTTATAATGAAATTTATACAAGATTATTTCCAGAAATATTCATTCACCTGAAATACATATTTGTTTCCTAGTACGGAAAACTAACTTCAGTGACTGGTGCATACAAATCCTAATAATTCTACAGTAACTGACCCGGTCTAACATCAATGCAAGTAGATTCCTATGGGACATGATATGTAATTGGACGTTCATTTTTATTCAACACTGGTACAATATTATTTCTTCAGTTTTTGCACATCATAGGATATGAATTTCATCCACAATTCACAAATTGATAGGCATTTGTTTCAAATTTAATCACTTCCTGCTTCAGAACGCATGTATTGTCAGGGTTTCTTGACAGGTCTTATCATGAGAATTCTTTCCAAACACATTATTTTCAATTTCCATAATCACTTTTGTAGCAAAACTCACAAACTCTTCATGATAAACCAAAAAACTAATATTATCATTAGATGTATAACTGGTTGTAATGAATGATTGTATATCAATATAAGTATGGTCTATTCATGCTTTTTCTCCATATTCATAGACACAGGGTACACCTCTTTGTACCCCCAATACGAATTTTATGTCTTCAATATATTGCTCCCAGAAATGGTGGTAGAAATACTCATGTCACCTGATCTACATATACATTTTATCACAGTAATAATCTGGACAAAAATGTAAAGGTCACACTATGATTGTACCAAAGCCTAAATGTAATGTGAACATGAATTACTAAAAACATCCATGTCCAGGTTGCCTAATGCTCTCAAATGTCAATCCTATTGGTGACTACATATTTGTTTCTTGCAAGGATTATGTATTCAAACTCAACCCTGTTGAAAATGTCTAATCCTATCACTCACTATATACTTTGCCTGATTTCGTAATGCACTATTGATATCTGCTTTTCTACATATTTTCCACAGCTCATCATAGTGACTGACTCGTCATATGTGCTGACATTTACATTCACTCTCTAACTAAAACCCTATTACTAAAGAACTTTTGGTCCAAATCCTATACTCACTCTTCTTCCTAAACCTACCAAATATCTTCCTAATCCTACCTACTATCCCTTTTTGACTAGATATTCTCTTCTACATTCAGTCATCCAAGGTACAAGGTCCTATGCCATTGTATATCGATTTAACTTAGACAGCTGTGCAGAACATAATTCAAAGCTAACTATCCCAATCAAGGGCCCAATGACCTTCTGGGCTTCAAATCATACCTAGATTTCTGTTTTCATACTTCTATTTCACCTCTATATTCTTGTAAATATTGTAGGTTCCCAATACCATTATTCATCACACAGAATGATTCCTAACAAAAATCAAACCAGTTATTAACCCTAAACATACACTGTTCCTTCAATCTCATTTTACAGAAGAGCAGGGACAGAGTGGTTCTTACAATACAGGAAAGCAGGGGACCTTCCACCTGCTGAGAACCTCAAAGGTCCATTCAGAAATGATACCTGGAGAAGTTGTAGGCAGGTATGAAGGTCCTGAGAGAGCAAAATTCATCTTCCATGGCGAGCAACCTGGTCAGCATGATGGGATGTGTCTGAATTAGCCTCTCTCTTCTTATTGTAGAGAAGACTGACCTGACCAAGCCTGTGTGGAGAGCTGTCCCCGGGTGCCTATAGTTGATATACCATTCTAACTTGTGAAAGTGTCACAGAAAGTAGGGGCAAACTCCATCTCATGGTAGCCTTGGAAGCAACGGTTAGGACAAAGTGGTTTCCAAGGCAGTGACCTCATTCAGTTCCAAGAAAGTGACATACCTCATTTCCTTGGTGATGGAACTCTCTGATCTTGGTATCAAAGAAGCCAGGCAGCCAAAAGTAGTCCCAGTCCCAGTCCCAGTGGGCTCATTGTTTTGATTTTCCAAGGACAGAGTCAGTCTTTCTTGGTACCTACTGATGTGAGGAAGGCAAATGCCAGGAGAGCTCTGGAGAGGAACTTTTCTTGAGAAAGCAGGTAGTGCCTCACCACTTTTTCCTGACAACTTCACAGAGTTGGCCAAGAAAACCAGATCTGAGAGAGGACAGGCCATTTTCGGGAATCATAGTATGGCCCACCATTCAGAGGACACCCCGGATAGTCACAGACCTACTTGGGGAAAGGATGTGCCTTTGTGGGAGTTGGTGTGTGTTTGTGGTTTTGTCTCATGTTCTGAGAATAGGTAGGAAAGGTGGTTTGTTTGGTTGGATTGGACTGTTTCCACTAAGTTTTTGACAAGCCGAGTCTTTCTATGTCTGTGTCCGTTGTTGTTGACATTAGAAAAGAGAATGCATTAATGGATATGTCCTGTCTAGTATAAATCTTCCCAAAATTTATCCTGCCCTATTTGTGAATGGACTGCAGCTTGTCTTATCGATGGGCAACACCTGCTATCTTCCTAAGTTGGTGTTTTCTTCCTGAATTCTGGCCACTCTCCAGAATAGGCTCATGGTTTTGTGTCCAAGATATGTACCACCTCCAAGCTCTGTGACATGGCCATGTACTGGAGAGCTGAAGAGAATGGCGAGCATCTCAGAAAACTCAGATATCAGGGTGACCAGGAAAGTCTCAGTGGAGTAACCCTGCTTTTTGCCTTTTGCTTACTTATTGTTCTGTTGCACTGAATGTCAGGAAGGTCTTTGACTCAGGCCACACCTTTGTGAAGCCTGGAGAAAACAGTTTTCAAATGGAAATGAAGGGAATCACCTTTGGCTCTTTTCTTAATTGCTTTGGAAAGGGATGTGTCTGAATCAGCCCCTTGGCCATGTGTGCGGCTGTGGCTTAGATTCTCAGCACCTGATGTATCTAAAGAAAGATCCCATGTGTGAATCCAAAACCAAAATGGCCAAAAGAGCAGTCATTGGAATGAAGCCTCTCGCCTTTCTCTGTAAGGTTCCTGACCTCCATCAAGTGAGAATAGAGATCCTTTGTGTCAAATGAGTTCTTCACAACCTGCAGAGGCTAGCCCATAGGTGCTTGGGTTTTCTCATGACTCCAATTCACATAAAGAATCTAACCCCTAATTCAGTAGGCCTCAAATTGGAGAATTGGAATTTTATTAACGGCAAGCCTATTTGTTTACTCCTGGTTCACAGTAATGGTGTCCAGGCCACCCTGAAGTTATGCAAATGAGGTGCAAGGATGCTTATTTTGGACACTGTCTTGGGCTGTGCCCCTCATGGAAACCTTCTGGCAGAGTTTATGATGAGTGTTTATATGGAAGAAGATGAGGGACGTGTGGGAGTATTTTGGTTTTAATTGTATTCATTTGTGTCACGGAAGAGTTGACTGGGTCCATCTGGGCTTTAACTCTGGTGTGATTCCCCTTACAGACTGAGATCTGGAACTGAACTCAGAGAAGTATTGCCATGAATTGTGATGGGATTTTAGGAGGCCAGGCATGAGTGGTAACCTTGGAACCCGAGGTCTAGGCCCAGGTTGGCTTTCCAAAGAACACTGGGAATCTCAGCCAAGATATCACATGATTTAATTCTGAAAAACTTGGCAGCCATAATTGAGATTGAAAACACACATGGACCTCGCTTTGTAGACCTCAATGGGCCTGGTTTCATGTTACTTTTTGGGCACTTTTTGGGAAGCCTTGCCTGTGAGAGTGCTCCAGAGTTTACTGAAATTAGCTTCCTCAGCATTTAATTGTTCCTGAATGAATTGAAACCCACAGTGCCTCCAACTTCATCCGTGAAATATTGCTGGAAAATTATCATAAAATTTTTGAAATTCCCATGACCAGCTAAAACTGGAGAACCTTGGGATGTCCTCTTGATGATCATGAGTATACCAGACAGTGCCTTGATTGACTGGGTTTCAAGAAAATGGTGTAGAACAGAGATGCCAGTAAGTTGGAGCCTGGTGAGTAGTGGGACTAGAGCAGTGTTATGAAAGTGTGTGATAAAACATCTGTGGTGGGCCATGTGGATCTTCCATTGGCTTCCAAATGCCTTGTGACTGACATGGTGCAGCCAGTAGACCTTTTATTTGATAGAGGGCCCAATGGAGCCTTATGGGCTGAGTATATTGCCCCTGTATCCACTTCAAAGTTTACTGGGGTCCCCTTCACTTCAAAAGTTACCCCGAACTCAGGGAGGGGATCTGAGCCCCAACTTTTGTAGTCATCCTCCAGAGTCAGAATGGCTGGCTGGCATGGCTGTCTCTTTCTAGGGCACTCGTGGGCCCAGTGTCCTTTTTCTTTAGAATAGGCACATTGATTTGAGGCCAGGGATGGCCTCGGTCATGGGACCAGGTATCTCTTCCTGTCTCCCTATTTCTTAATTTCTGGCCCTTTTGGTGTTCTGACCAGGACCTTAGTCAACGCCGTAGTCTGTCTTTTGTTTTTTTAATCCTCCCTTTGCTCCCTTCTCTTCCTCAGTTTCTCTCTTATAGCATACTTTCTCGGCTTCTCTGACTAAATCTCCCAAAATCATATCTTGTAATCCATCTAAGTATTGTAACTTTCTTTTAATATTTAGGGCAGCTTGCCCAATAAAGGCCATTGTGACAGATGCTTTTTGATCCTCTGCCTGAGGATTGAAAGGTGTATATCTTCTATATGCCTCCATAATTCTCTCTAGAAACATAGAGGGAGATTCATTAGGCCCTCGAATAATCTCTCTTACCTTGGCCAAATTATTTGGAACCCAGCGAAAAGTGGACAGATGCTTTCTTACCTTCAAATGTGTTGAGGATCCAGTTTGGTTGCTTCAAGGAAAGCTGGCTTTGATTATGTTGGGAAGATGTGTCGGTCTCCCATCTGGTCAGAGGACATTTTTTCTAGCTTCCAGGAGGATTCTCTTTTGTTCCTCTGTCATGAAGAGAGTCCCTAAAAGTTGTTGACAGTCATTCCAAGCAGGCGGGTATGAAAACATCAATGATTCAACCAGACCTGTGAGCCGGGTAGGGTCCTCGGAAAAAGGGGGATTGTTATTTTTTCAGTTATATAGGTCTGAAGAGGAGAAAGGCCAATACTGGTAGGCTTGCAATTTTCCCCCATTGTTGTCGTCAATCATTGGCCCGTAGGGACATAGGGGGAGCATCACGGGAGTTACAGGGTTTTCAATGATTCACAGACAGCGAGTTCCTTTATCCGGGCCATCTTCCTCCAGGGGAGGAGGTCTGTGTGTGCCACGGGGGAGTTATCTGGAGGGCCCTGGGCCAGCTTAGCTTCCTCCAATGGTGAAGAGGCTGAGTCAGCTGCAAGGGAATCACTTAGAGTGTGTTGGTGGTTGGGGGAAGAGGAGAGGGGATAAGGAGGGGGAGGAGAGTCCAGTAGAGTCAAATCTTGTGACTCAGGGAGAACAGAGGGTGGAGTAGGAGGATGAGCAGAGGGTTTGAGAGATCGTGGGGGAAGCAATAGGAGTAGGGGAAGGGGCAAGCAAAGGCTTAACCCATGGAGGAGGAGATTTGCAGAGGTCCTACCAATTTAAGGTATATGGCTGTTGATCTGGATGGCTATGTGGGCCCAGCTGAAAGACAATACCTCTGATTTTTTAAATTAGTGGGAAGTAGAAAGATCTTTCTAGTGGCCATCCGACTCCAAAGGTGGGACATTCTGAGGCTCAGAGATTCTGGCCGGTCCGGAGTTTTACTGAAAAAGAAAGATTCTGAGCTCTTAAGCGAACTTTGGTCCAGTGATCAAGGGTCAGGGACAGAGACATTGAAGTGCTCTGTCCCATGATGAACGATACACAAACTAAATGCAACGACACACGACACAGATATAACAAGACCATAAAGACAGGCAATGGACGTACATCACTGAGACCAGGAATCAGTAGACAGCAAAACCCGATGGGATGGCAATACCGAATCCGAAACAAAATATCATTGAATCGAGGAGACAATTGTTCCTTGATTTCCTGAGTCCTCTGCGGCGTCCCCCAGGGAGGTGCCCTGTGTCTCTGTGAGAGGTCTCTCAGCCAAAGTCAGAGAGAACTCAGGCTCTTCATCGCAAGCGATATTTCCAAGCCCTAACATGAATCCTGAAACCAGAAAGAGGTGCCTTACTTGCTCCGAGAGGAGCCCTTTGGGGTCTCTCGTCCGCCAGTGACGGAACTCGGTGGAACGTCAATATGTAAAGGTCCGGCGAGTGTCAGAGGAAGGGACCACCAAGAGACTGTCTCATGCAACAGCAAAGGGTTTATTTGGCGTCCAGCATGCTGGGGCTCAGAGCTCACTTGAATAGAGCAGAGAGCCCTGACAACAGTTTAAGCAGGGATTATTTACTTTCCTTGAGAGGGCAGGGAGGAAGTATACTGATGGGTAAGGGCGAGTGGGCGGTTTACATGCAACCTGGTGAGGGAGCATATTCTACAGTTTGGCAGTTGGGGACAGTACATTCTGGGAACAAGATTAGCAAACAGTTCTCAAGATTTCAACAGTGTTTTGTTAAGCATACAGAAAAACAGGAAGTGACAATTAACTATTTTAATAACCTTTCACTACCGACTATCCTTTTGGACTGGATGTTCTCTTCTACATTCAATTTTCCAAGGTACAAGGTCCTATGCCATTGTATATCGATTTATTCAAACCTAAGTATCCCAATCAAGGGCCCAATGCCCTTCTGGGCTTCAAATGTTACTTAGATTTCTGTTTTCATACATATATTTCACCTATGTATTCTTATACACATCACAGGTTCCCAATACCATTATTCATTCAGCAGAACGATTCCTAACCCAAATCAACCCTGTTATTAACCCTAACCATACACTGTTACCTCAATCTAACTTTACAGAAGAGCAGGGACAGAGTTCGTCTTACAATACAGGAATGCTGGGGATCTTCCACCTGCAGAGAACCTCAAAGCTCCATGCAGAAATTATCACTGAAGAAGATATAGGCACCTCTGAAAAACCTGAGACAGCAAAATTCATCTTCCATGGCAAACAACCTGGTCAGGATGAAGGGTTGTATCTGAATCAGCCTTTCTATTGTTAATGTAGAGAAGATGGACCAAATGAGACCTGTGTGGAGAGCTGTTTCCGGGTGCCTATGGTTGATATACCATTCTAACTTGTGAAAGTGTCACAGGAAGCAGGGACAGCATCCATCTCATGGGACCCTTGGAAGCAACTCTTAGTACAAAGTGGTTGCCAAGGCAGTGAACTCATTCAGTTCCTCATGGAAGTAACCTCACCTCACTTCCTTGGGGAAGAAACTCTCTGATCTTTGGATACAAAAAGCCAGTCAAACAGTGCCAGTCCATGTCCCAGTCCCAGTGGTCTCAATTTTTGGAATTCTAGATAACAGAGTCAGTCTTTCTTGGTACCTACTTTGGACCTTCCTGTTTGCATGGCCAAATGGAAGGAAAGCTCTGAAGAGGGGCCTTTCCTGAGAAAGAAGGTAGTGACTCACCGCTGGCTCCTGACAACTTCAGAGATTTGGTTAAGGACACCAGATCTGAGACAGGACAGGCCATTTCGGGGCAACCTAGAATGCCCCACAGTCAGAGAACACTCCAGATATTCACAGACCTACTTGGGGGAAGAAGGGGGCTTTGTTGGTGTGGGTGAGGGTTTGTGGTTTTGTCTCATGTTCTGAGAATAGGTAGGAAATGCGGTTTGTTTTGTTTGGAGTGAACTGTTTCTAGTAAGTCGTTTGACAATGCGAGTGTTTCTGTGTCTGTGTACCCCACTGTGTCCGTGGTTGTAGATATTAGAAAAGAGAATGCATCAATGGATGTGTCCTGACTAGTAGAAAGCTTCCCAGCATTCATCCTGCCCAATTTATAAATGGAATGCAGCTTGCCTTATTGATGGGCAACACCTGCTATCTTCCTAAGTTCCTGTTTTCTTCCTGAAATCTGGCCACTCTCCAAAAGAGGCTCATGGTTTTGTATCCAAGATATGTGCCACCTCCAAGCTCTGTGACATGGCCATGTAGTGGATAGCTGAAGGGAATGGCGAGCATCTCAGAAAACTCAGATATCAGTGTGACTACTAATGTCTCATTGGAGAAACCCTGTTTGGGCCTTTTGCTTAACAATTGTTCTGTTGCCCTGAATGTCAGGAAGGTCTTTCCCACATGCCACCCCTTTGTGAAACCTGAAGAAAACAGTTTTCAAATGCAAATGAATGGGCATCACCTGTGGCTCTTTGCTTAATTGCTTTGGAAAGGGATGTGTCTGAATCAGCCTCTTGGCCCTGTGTGAGGCTGTTGCTTAGATTCTTAGATGGATGGATCTAAAGAAAGATATCATGTGTGCATCCAAAACCAAAATGGCTAAAAGAGCAGTCATTGTGGATGAAGTCTTTCCCCTTCCTCTGTAAGGTTTCTGACCTCTATCAAGTGAGAATAAGGAAAACACACCAAGCCAATTGATGGCTACTTTTGGAAAAATTGTACCACTGCTGATAGCGTCAGCGTATATACCCCAACACTACCACAAGTGGCTTCACCAAGAGAGAGTTCACAATGCATAAAAGTGATACATAGTCCTGACAAGTTCTGCAAGAATTTCAGGGATGGCTATTGCAGAAGCTGTAGATTGGTTTTATCTTTGACTTCAACGGCACTGGTATGAAGATAGAAATTCTGGCAATAATGGGTAAAGGAAAATTATTTAACATTCCAGAAGGCACTAAAAGAAAATAATTTTCTTAAAAATTTACATTATTATGAAGAGAATTATTAAATATAATGAAATGAAAAGATGAAGTAAACAAACAGGTCTGTTAACTTCCTTTTTTGTTCAGATATTAAAACAATGCTCAACAGTTGTTTACCCAATTTAAATTAAACCATTTAGATCACGTGAATAAAAAAAATATTTGCATACATTTTTTTATGAGCACTCATCATATATGATATATGGACATACGTACATTCAAACATATAACACAAAACACAAGTGTGCACACAAAATATAATACATACAACATATAACATAATAGTAAAGGCCTTATAACTTTTCACAGGTGAAATCACCAGTGCAATGTTTAAAAACTCTATAGTCAAAATATAGAACTGATCAGCAAAACATTAACCTAGGTCTCAATGAGCTCAAAAAAACAAATAAAACTTCATGATACGGGAAAGGGCAATAATAAAATAGATATTGAAAAAAGCATCCCTGTTCTGTCACAGATGTAAAGATAGTGAAACTGGAGTTTTGGATATCAGCTGTTATGGATTTGAGCCAAATCATCTTATTTTGGTCTATAGAAATCGCTTTAGTTAATCTCTCTGAAATCCAAATCGGCTGTTGTTCTTCCTGTGGAAACACACAAACAGACCCCTGACTCCAGACAATCACTGGGTCAGTACTTTAGTTAATCTCTCTGGAATCCAATTTGGCTGCTGTTCTCCCTGTGGAAACACATAAAGAGACTCCCGACTCCAGGCAATCTCTGGGTCAGGACCTTAGTTAATCTCTCTGTTATTTAAATCGGCTGCTGTTCTCCCTGTAGAAACACAGAAAAAGACCCCCGAGTCCAGACAATAATTGGGTCAGGACATTTCTGTTGTCCTGTTAGAATATCCTTCCAAAGTACCTTGAACTTATGCACATTTTTTGGACACATATGCTTTTCCGCAGCACTAAGTCCTGATGAATCCAAATTTAAAAAGTTTAGAGTAAAAAGGGTTATTTTAAGTTTATCTTTGGGGAATTCATACCCCTTCCCAATTGCGTCTTTTTGCTTTAATAAGTACATTTTAATAGATTCATGTGCTCTTTCACTATGCATTGTCCCTGTGGATTGTATGGGATTCCTGTTATATGAGTAATGCCAAATGATGAGAAAAATTGTTTAAAAGAGGTAGGAGTATAATCAGGGGCATTATCTGTTTTTAACTGTTTTGGAATGTCCAAAGTGGCAAATTTTGTAAGTAATGAGCTATAACATCTTTAGTTTTTTCCCCCGCATGAAGGGAGCCCATCAAAAATCTAGAAGAAGTATCAACTGTAACATGCAAATATTTTAATTTTCCAAATTCTGGCAAGTGTGTGACATTCAACTGCCAAATATGGTTAGGTATCAATCCTCTAGGATTGACTCCAAGATTAACTTGTGGTAAAAAGGTCACACAATTTTGACATTGTTTTATTATTTTTCTATCTTTTTCCTTAGTTATTTTAAAACACTTTTGTAAAGTATTAGCATTGACATGAAACTTTTTATGAAAATTTGTAGCTTCTTCTAGTGTAGAGAAAATATGTATGTAAGTCATGTGTAGTTTAATCTGCTAAATCATTGCCAAAACTAAGGGCTCCAGGCAATCCTGTATGTTCCCTGATATGTCCTATAAAGAATGAATCTTTTCTGTCCCAGATTAGACATTGTATACTGGAAAGCAAAGAGAAAACAGTAGCGGAAGGGGAAATACTACCAGCATCTTCAAGGGATACTATAGCATTAACTATATACTGACTAAGGGAAAATAAATTAAATACAGAATCTTTAAACATCACAAAAGCTTGTAATACTGCATTAAGCTCTACCTTTTGAGCTGATTGTTTGGGTAGTAAAAATGTAAAAGTTTGATCAGGTGTAACTATTGCTGCTGTGCCATGATTTGTCTCATCAGTGAATATACTTGGAGCATTCATGATACTTGTTTTCTTGTCATTTTTGGAAAAATTACAGGATGCAATGACCAAAAAGACAATAAAAGATTAGATGGTAAGTGGTTATCAAATGAAACATTTGATTTACACATGATTACTGCACAAGTATTTAACTCATTAGCTAATTTATCAATTTGATTCAAAGAATATGGAGTAATAATTTTATTGGGTGAAATTCCACACACTCACTTTGCTGCTTTTATTCCTATGATTATTAATTGTCCCTCAGTCTCAGGATACCTAGTAATAATAGTGTGAGAAGAATAAGATAAATGAATCCATAATAATGGACCTTCTTGCCAAAATACTCCTGTAGAAATACTTTTTTTTGTTGGTAGTACAATAAATAATAAAGGCAAAATTATATCAAATCTAGCCAAATGCATATTTCCCATTTATGTTTCAATGATTTTTAATGCCTTTCTTGCTTCAGGTGTTAACATTCTGGGTGAATTTGGATCTAATAGACCTTTTAGGATATCAAATAAAGGTCCCAACTCTCCTGTTGGTATAATTAGTTAAGGCCTTATCCAATTTATGTCTCCTAATAACTTTGAAAGTCATTAGTTGATTGGAGTTGATCTACTCCTATTTGAATTTTTGGTGGACTGACCATGGTTGAGGATAATAGAACTCCTAAATAATTTATTGGAAATTTTAATTATACTTTATCTATTGCTATCTCTAGATTATAATTTGTTTAATCAGTTTGTAAGTGTGACATAACATTCTAGCAATGTGTTTTTAGCTTTGTGTGCAAATGATACATCATCCATATAGTGAAATATTTGTAGTTAAGGATTTTGATTTCTAAATGGCAGGATTACTTTGTTAACATAAATTTGACATGTAGTTGGGCTGTTAGCCATCCCTTGAGGGAGTAGTTTCCACTCTTACCTCTGATAAGGAGCTTCATGATTCAGTGCAGGGATAGTAAATGCAAAACGTGGACTATCCTCAGGATGAATTGGAAATGAAAAAAAAAAAACAATCTTTAATATGTATAACTAAAACACACCAAGTTCTTGGCAAAGCAGACAATTGAGGAATCCCTGATTGAGCAGGTCCCGTAATAACCATCTCATTATTAATGGTTCTTAAATCTTGCAATAATCTCCATTTACAAGATTTCTTTTTGGTGACAAAAATGGGAGTATTATGGGGAGATACAGAAGGTTGTATATGTCCTTCCGCTAATTGTTGTTTGATCAGGTCATGGGCTGCTTGTATCTTTTCTTTAGTCAGGGGCCATTGAGGAACCCATACTGGTCTTTCTGATTTCCAAGTAATTTTTATTGTCTCAGTGGCCCTTTCTGAAAATCCAACACATTTTTGTCTGTTCCTTGATCTATTTGTGTTGGTGCTCCTATACCTTCTTCTTGTTTTTCTAATATTTTTCTTTTCCTAAAACCTTGTCTAGCCATAGTAGTGGGTGCATTTTGGTTGACCTTATTTGTTAATGTCAAACCTAATTGATCAAGGACATCTCATCCCCATTAATTAACGGGAAGATGATCCAATACATATGGCTGCATAGTTCCTTCACATCCTTCAGGATCCTTCCAATCTAATACAATTGCACCTTTAAGGGGACTAGTCGCCACTCCTAGGCCTCAAAGCATTTGAGTGGCTTGTTGTAATGGCCAATGTTTTGGCCATTCTTGATGAGAGATGATGCTAGAGTTTGCACCTGTATCCAGTAGCCCATTAAATTCATGTCCTTGAATATTTAGTTTTAGCATGGGGCGAGAATCTAAATTTAAAGAAAGCATAGCCCATTCTACACCTGTGTAGTCTAATCCCATGGAACCTCTTTCTACAGAATGACTAGAAAATTGATTATGTAGGCTGAGTATTATTAATAACTGTGCTATTCTATCTCCTGGTGAAATTACTGATAAATCCTTTGGAGAACTGGCTATAATTTTTATTTCACCTTCATAATCGGAAACAATTACCCAAGGAATTATCCTAAGTCCTTTTAGCGTAGAAGAGCTGCATCCTAATAATAAGCCTACTGTTCCTTTGGGAAGAGGTACTTTCAGCCCTGTGGGAATTATTTGAACTCTCATCTCTGGAATTAGTACTGATCTGGCGGAGGCGCTGATGTCCAACCCTGTACTCCCTCTGGTTTGTCTGACGAGGGATCTGATAAAAAATGTGTCCTGTGCACTATCCTGATGGGGTTGCTGGGTTCCTCCAGTGCTCCGTATATTTGTGGTTTTGGGACACAGAGCATTTGGCCCACCTCTCCATTTTTTGGCAGTGGAGCCCGATGCCTTTCTCCATAATATTGTGGATAAACACCTAGTCTTTGTTCATTTTTTGATAATGAAGTACCTTGTATGTTTGTTTGAGAATGACATTCATTAGCCCAATGTCTTCCTCTATGGCATCGTGGGCAAATACACGGTATTCTACTCCTTTGATTCCTAGTTTTGTTAAACCCTCCTCCTATGGGGCAATTCCTTTTAAAATGTCCTTTTCTTCACAATTCTAGCATGTTCTTGGCCTGGCATCTAAAGCCTGTTTTACTGTAGCTGCAACGACTTGCTCTTATTCATTAATGTCTCTACATAATTTAATATATGTGTTTAAATCTTCATGTTTCCATGGTCTAATGATATCTCTGCACCAACAATTCCCTTGGTCATAAGCTAGTTGTTTTATTAATGGAATTGCTTGTTCTGTATTCCCAAAAACTCTGGTAGCTGTTTTAATAAGCCTATCTACAAATTCAGCATAAGATTCATTAGCTCCTTGTATTACCTTAGATAATTGACCTTGTAATCCTCCAAGTCCTTGTGAAGTCTTCCATGCCCTAACCACTTCTACAGCAATTAATTCGTATATACCATGATCATATGGAATTTGTTGCTGCTGATCCTCATTAGGTCCCTTTCCTAACAACATATCTAGATTTCTCTGAGGATAACCAGCTGCTGCATTTCGCCTAGCCGTCTCCTTGCAAAATTTCTCATTGGCAACCTTCCATAACAGGTATTGTCCTCCCTTTAGCTCAGCTTTACACATATTAGCCCAATCTACTGGCATCACATTTAAGTTGTTAATAGATTGGACCAAGCTTACAATGAAGGGTGCTTGAGGACCAAAGGTTGTTACAGCCTCTTTTAGCTGCTTCACTATTTTAAAATTTAAAGCAAGGTGAATTCTCTGCCCTCCTACCTAAAATACCGGGCATGTAAATACTTGAGATCCTGTCTCAGGAACCGAACTATCAACTGCGGGGGTTGGGGGCCTCCCAGCATATGGAGGTGGCCTTGTTAGTTGGACATTTACATCCTCTGGTGATAGAAAGGTGTTAGTAACAGTTTCCTGTAGAGGTGGCTCTGTGGTTGGACACTTATGCCCTCTGGTGATAGAAAGATGTTAGTAGCAGTCTCCTTTTGTAACTTTGCCCCTGATGGCTTTTTCTGCTCTAAGCTTTATTCCTCTATCTGTGTCTTAACTGAATGCTTTGGACTAAGCAAAGCAGATATGAACGTCCACAATGGCAATGTGCCAACTGGCTGAGTCCCTGGGCTGTTCTTTTCTACACTTTTGAAATCTTCACCATGATGGTTCCATTATGATATACTTAACAACTCCTCCTTAAAAGGCCATGGGGTACATTTTTGTATTTTATCACTGTATGCCCTGACTGTTCTTGATTTTACTGATACACCTCCTTCCTCTAACAATTTACTTAACACTCTTTCAGTTTGTTTTTTACTAATTTCTGATCCCGTATTTCTACTATAATAAAACCCAACAAGATGACTCCAAACAAAACAGAGACAGACTGAAATAAAAAGGGAACAACAAAAAGTCATTATAGCCTTTCTTTCCTCCTGACATGTGTGTCCGTACTTTCTCCCTATCTGTTCCTCAGACGTGAATAGTTTTTCCTCATATGTGAGTGGTTTTTCTTCCGTCTCAATCATCTCCATGGACAGGCAGCTTAAAACAAAAGTGAAGCAAAACTAAAGAGGAATCTTAAAATGGCTACCCATCCTCTTGCCCTGCCCTCAGGGGCGAGCAATTTACCTTATCACTTACCCTCAGTCGTTCCCTGTGCAAGCGAGGAAATGCTGCAGTCTGGCTGGGAAGAGTTAGGAGCCACTTGTCAAAAGAAATGAGCTTTATTTTTAGAAAAACACACGCCATACAAAACAGCTCCTCAGGAAAAACCCTCAGAGCCCAACTTGCCATCACTGGCTTCCTTATAAAGTCTCTGTCACTCCCACAAGCCTCTCCACCTTCCACAATTCTCCTGCTCTTGAGGCCGATTGGTTGGGTTGCGTGGGTGGAGCCAAAAAAGTCCTCCAATGAGCAGCTCCGTGGTCTGAAAGGGCAGGGAAACTGTCCAATGAGCATCACCACAGAGGAGCCAATCAGCTAGATGTTGCTGGGGCCGCTGTGAGCCAATCATCAGCTTGCAGTCTGAAAGGGCGGGGAAACAGTTCAATGAGAATCTCCAATGAGCTAGATGTTGCTGGGGCCACTTTTAGCCAATAATCATCCAACAGGTGGAAATTTGCTGCCAGCTGGAAGTTTGCTGGGGCCCCTTCATATGTGGCTCTCAACAAATTCCTGTCTCCTTTCTCTGTAGCCTATTCAACACATGTATTTTTATATGCACATGTAGAATCCTACCTGTTATCACACGTACGTTTTAGTGAGGTTTGTGACTTGGCCAATAGAAGTTATGAGAAGAGATCACTCTTCCTAAACGCTGTTGGAACTGAAAATTCAACCTATGGGTGAGCTTCCTAGTAGAACACCATTATACATAAAAACATTTTTAGTGAAATAATTATTTTTGCATCTGTGGATGGTATATATTTTATAATGAATTTCGATTGGCATATATATTGCTAGATTTTAATTTCTCTGTGTGTGTGTCTGTGTGTGTGTATATATATGTATATGTGTGTGTGTGTGTGTGTATACACACACTCTCCAAATTTTTCTAATTATCAAATATGTGAGTCTTATTATACATTCCTTAAAATCATTCATATTCATGTATGTGAATTTATGATCAACTATTCACAAGATTATTCTCAGAAATATACATCCACCTGAAATACATATTTGTTTCCAAGTACTGAAAACTAACTTGAGAGAATGGTGCATACAAATCCTAATATTTCTACAGTAATACCCAGTTTAACATCAATGCATGCAGTTTCCTATGGGACATGATGTGTATTTTGCAGTTCATTTTTATTAAACAGTGGTATATTAATATTTCTTCAGTTTATGCACATCATAGCATATATATTTCTTCCACAAATTCACAAATTTATAGACATTTGTTTCAATTTCAATCAACTCCTGCTTCAGAACTCATATATTCCTCCAGGTTTCTTGACTGGTCTTTTCATGAGACTTCTTTCAAAACACATTATTTTCGATTTCCATAATCACTTTTGAAGCAAAACTCACACACTCTTCATGATAAACCATAACCCTCATATTACTGTTAGATGTATAACTGGTTGTAATGAATGTATGTATATCAATTAAAGATTTTCTGTATATTTTCAGATATCAAATCAATTCATTATTTAATGTTGGAATCATTTTTATTATTTATTCACAGTATGGTCTATTCATGAATTATTTCTATATTCATTGACACAGAGTTCACCGCTTTGTTCCCCCAATATGAATTTATATGTCTTCAAAATATTGCTCCCAGTAATGGTGAAAGAAATACTTATGTCACCTGATCTACATATACATTATACCACAGTAATACTCTGGACACAGAAAGCAAAGGTCACTCTTATGTTTGTACCAAAGCCTTAATGAAAAGTGAGCATGGATTACTAAAAACATCCATGTCCAGGTTGCCAAATTGTCTCAAATGTAATTCCTATTGGTCGCTATATATTTGTTTCTTCCTAAGATTATGTATTCAACCTCAAGCCTGTTGAAAATGTCTAATTCTATCCCTCACTTTATACTTTGCCTGATTTTTAATGTCTCTATTGATATCTGCTAACCTACATGTTTTCCCCAGTTTATCATTGTAACTGACTCTTCACTTGTCCTGACATTTACATTCACTCTCTTATTGAAAAGCTATTGCTAAAGAACTTTTGGTCCAAATTCTATACTCACTGTTGTTTCTAAACCTAGCAACTATCTTTCTAATTCTACTGACTTTCCCTTTTTGACTGGATGTTCTCTTCGACATTCAGTCATCCAAGGTACAAGGTATTATGCCATTGTGTATCGATTTATCTGAGACATCTGTGAAGAACATAATTCAAAGCTAAGTAACCCACTAAAGGGCCCAATGTCCTTCTGGGCTTCAAATCTTACGTAGATTTTTGTTTTCATACTCATATTTCATCTATATATTCTTGTAAATATTGCAGGTTCCTGATACCATTATTCATCCTGCAGAATGATTCCTAACCCAAATCGAATGTGCTATTAATTCTAACCATACAATGTTCCCTCAATCTAACTTTACAGAAGAGCAGGGACAGTGTGACCAGGAAAGTCTCAGTGGAGAAACCCTGCTTTGGACCTTTTGCTTACCTATTGTTCTGTTGTCCTGAATGTCAGGAAGGTCTTTGCCTCTGGCCACCCCTTTGTGAAGCCTGAACAAAACAGTTTTCAAATGGAAATGAATGAGCATCACCTGTGGCTCTTTGCTTAATTGCTTTGGAACAGGATGTGTCTGAATCAGCCTCTTGGCCATGTGTGACTTAGATTCTCAGCACCTGATGGATCTAAAGAAAGATTCCATGTGTGCATCCAAAACCAAAATGGCAAAAAGTTCAGTAATTGTGAATGAAGTCTCTTTCCTTCCTCTGTTAGGTTCCTGACCTCCATCAAGAGAGAATAGGGATCCTTTGGGTCAAATGAGTTCTTGAAACCCTGAAGAGGTGCTTGGGTTTTCTCATGACTCCAAATCACATAAAGAATCTATACCTATCAGTCAGTAGTAGTCAGTCAATATTGCTCCCAGAAATGGTGGAAGAAATACTCATGTCACCAGATCTACATGTACATTTAATCACAAAAATATTCTGGACACAAAATTCAAAGTTCACATTTTTTATTGTACCAAAGCCTAAATGGAAAGTGAACATAGATTACTAAAAACATCCATGTCCAAGTTGCCTAATGCTCTCAAATGACAAACCTATTGGTGACTACATATTTGTTTCTTCCTAAGATTATATATTCAAACTCAACCCTGTTGAAAATATCTAAGCCTATCTCTCACTTTATACTTTGCTTCATTTCATAATGTCTTTATTGATATCTGCTTACCTAAATATTTTCCCAAGTTCATCATTGTGATTGACTCTTCACATGTGCTGACATTTAAATTCATTCTGTAACTATTGCTAAATAACATGTGTTCCAAATCCTACACTCACTCTTCTTCCTAAACCTCCCTACTATCTTCCTAATCCTACCGACTATCCCTTTTTGACTGGATGTTCTCTTCGACATTTAGTCATCCAAGGTACAAGGTCCTATGCCATTGTATATGGATTTATCTGAGACATCTGTGCAGAACGTAATTCAATGGTAAGTAACCCAATCAAGGGCCCAATACCCTTCTGGGCATCAAATCTTACTTAGACTTCTGTTTTCATGAGTACATTTCACCTCTATATTCTTATCAATATTGCAGGTTCCCAATACCATTATTCATCCAGCAAAATGATTCCTAACCCAAATCGAACCTGTTATTAACCCTAATCATACAGTGTTCCCTCAATCTTACTTTACAGAAGATCAGGGACAGAGTTGGTCTTATAATACTGGAATGTAGGCGATCTTCTACCTGCTGAGAACCTCAAAGGTCCAAGATGTAGGCAGCTATGAAGGACCTGAGAGACCAAAAGTCATCTTCCATGGCAAACAACCTGGTCAGGATGAAGGGTTGTGTCTGAATCAGCCTCTCTCTTCTTAATGTAGAGAAGATGGACCAAAGGAGGCCTGTGTGGAGAGCTGATTCCGGTTGCCTATGGTTGATATACCATTCTAACTTGTGAAAGTGTCACAGGACGTAGGGGAAGCCTCCATCTCATGGGACCCTTGGAAGCAACTGTGAGGACAAAGTGGTTGCCAAGGCAGTGACCTCATTCAGTTCCTGAAGGAAGTGACCTGACCTCACTTCCTTGGTGATGGAATGTTGGATCCAGGAAGCCAGACACACAGAGCCAGTCCCAGTTCCACTCCCAGTGGTCTCACTTGTTTGGATTTACCAAAGGCTGAGTCAGGCTATCTTGGTACCTAGAGATGTGAGGATGGCCAAACGGAAGGAAAGCTCTGAAGAGGGGCCTTTTCTGAGAAAGCAGGTAGTGGCACACCACTGGATTTTGAAAAGTCTCAGTGAAGAAACCCTGGTTTGTGCCTTCTAATTACCTATTGTTCTGTTGCCCTGAATGTCAGTAAGGTCTTTGCCTCAGGCCAACCCTTTATGAAGCCTGATGAAAAAGTTTTCAAATGAAAATGAATGGGCTCCAGAATGGCAATATGTAAATCAATGGTTGTGCAACTGAAGTGATTCTGCAATCTGTATATGGGGTAAAAATGGGAGCTCATATCCCACTTGAATCAAAGTGTGAAATATGATATATCAAGAACTATGTAATGTTTTGAACAACCTACAATAAAAATTAATTAAAAAAAAAAAGAAAATGAATGGGCATCATCTGTGGCTCTTTGCTTAATTTCTTTGGAAAGGGATGTGTCTGAATCAGCCTCTTGGCCCTGTGTGAGGCTGTGGCTTAGATTCTCAGCACCTGATGGATCTAAAGAAAGATCCCATGTGCGCATCCGAAACCAAAATGGCCAAAAGAGCAGTCACTGTGGATGAAGTATCTCGCATTTCTCTGTAAGGTTCCTGACTTTCATCAAGTGAGATTAGGGATATTTGGGTCAAATGAGTTCTTCCAAGCCCTGCAGAGGCTAGCCCATAGCTGCTAGGGTTTTCTCATGACACCAATTCACATACAGAATCTAATCCCCACGGTAGGTAGTCCTCAATTTGGAGAAGCAGAGCAGTATTAACGGCAGGCCTATTTGATCATTCCTGGTTCACAGGAAGGGTGTCCAGGCCACCTAGATGTTAGGCAAATGAGGGGCTGGGGAGCTTATTTTGGATACTGACTTGGGCTGCGCCTTTCATGGAAACCTCCAGCCAGAGTTTATGATGAGTGTCTATATGGCAGAACATGAGGGCCATGTGGGAGTGTTTTGATTTTATTTGTGGTCATTTGTGTGGCAGTTGGAAGAGATGACTGCGTCCACCTGGGCTTGCTCTGATTCCCCTTAGAGACTGAGTTCTGGAACTGACCTCAGAGGAGTATTGCCATGAATTGTGTTGGGATTTAAGAGGCCACGCATGAGAGTCGCCCTTGGAAACTGAGATCTAGTTCGAGGGTAGCTTTCCACAGGACACTGGGAATCTCTGCCAGGATATTATATGATTTCATTCTTAAAGACTTGGCAGCCTTAAACACACCCCAAAACACACATGGACCTCAAATAGTAGACCTCAATGTGCCTGGCTTCATGTGACCTTTTGGAACTCTTTGGGAAGCCTTGCCTGTGAGAGTTCTCCAGAGATTTCATTGAAATGAGCTTCCTCACCATTTAATGGTTCCTGAATGAATTGAAACCCACAGTGCCTCCAACTTCATCCTTGAAAAATGGTTAGATAAATACCTTGAAATTTTTGAAATTCCCATACCCAGGTGGCACTGGAGAAACTTTGGATGTCCTGTTTCTGATCATGAGTATACCAGACAGTGCCTAGATTGACTGGGTTTCATGAAAATGGTGAAGAAGAGAGATGTCAGTATCTTGGAGCCTGTTGACTAGTGGGCCTAGAGAATTGGTGGGCAGGAGTGTGGTAAAACATCTGTGGTGGGGCCATGTGGATCTGCCATTGGCTTCCAAATGGCTTTTGACTGACATGGTGCAGCTAGCAGACCCTTCTATGCAAAGGCATCTTGTTATATGGAGAGATTTCAGGGCAATGTTCAGAATCAGGTTGCTATGTTCAAGGTGGTTCAGGTTGCTATGTGAGATAGAAGCCTGGTTTGTGCTTTCTCCTGCATACCCTGATCCACCACAAGTGACAGAACTCCCTCCAGCACTGTGTGCCAGTTGAACTCCTTGTATTTCATGAAGAAAATACTTAACTCCCAGTGCAGCAGCAAAAAAAAACCCAGGAAAAGTGGAGGATGACCAAATGGCTTCACAGTCCACACGGGGAAACACTTAGCCCCCACTGGCCACAAAGAGAGAATTCAGCACTGCTGCCTCAGGTTCATTGGAAAATAACATACCATGTCCTCCAGGTCACATAGATGCAGACACAGCTTTGTTGGTCTCACTACAAAGGAAGCTAAAGCTCCTGACAACAACATATATTTCAAGTACCCACCCTCAGATGCAGTTTCTCTAGAAGACTTTAGGCCAGCAGCACTCCATGTTTGTGGAGTGTTTACCCTGTCCCTTACTTTTGGAGACTCCTCTACCACCTCCAAGGTTGTGAAATCCTCAGCATTTTCCATTCCATAAATATATTCACAGATTTTCTAACTTTTCTCTAATTGTGTCTTACTTGGGATTGATGGTAATGTCAAGGCGTTGTTCTGGATGAGAGTGGGAAGATTTTTGGTAGCACATATTAACATACACGTTGGATTCATTTTCCAATTTTCCATTCTAAATACTGAAACCCTGACACAAACCCATTACCTAATAGTCTCTGACTACTAATTCTAATATGATGGAGAAAATTAACCAAAACAGAATAGAAATGCAAGCAGTTCAGAGGAGGCATGTTGTATTTTTGCACTTGCCTTTTGTGTTATATAGGGTAGGAGTTATAAATCTAGTCAATTATTTGTTGAAATAGTTCACCATGTGTATGTAAAGTTAAAAAATATGTGAATTCCTGTCTCCATTTCTCTGTAGCCTGTTAAGCACATGCAATTTTATATGCACATATAGAATCCTACCTGGTATCACATGTACATTCTTTTCAGCTGGCTGACTTTGCAGGTACAAATTGTGAGAAGAGATCACTCCTCCTAAATGCTGTTTGAACTGAAAATTCAAACTATAGGTGAGCTTCCTGGTTTAACAACATTATACATAAATCCATGTTCAGCAAAATGAATATTTTTGCATCTGTGGATGATGTATATTTCATGGTGATTGTCCATTGGAATATATATTGCTATTTTTAATGTCTCTGTGTGTGTGTATATATATATATATATATATATATATATATATATATATATATATATAATACTCTCCAGATTTTTCAAATTATGAAAAATGGGTTTTAGTATACACTCCCTAAATTCATTCATATTCTTGTATGTGGATTTATAATCAACTTTTCACAAAATTATTCTCAGAAATATTCATCCACCTGAAATACATATTTGTTTCCTATTACTGAAAACTAATTTCAGTGAATGGTGCATACAAATCCTAATATTTCTACAGTAAGTTTAACATCAATGCAAGTAGATTCTGATGGGACATGATGTGTAGTTTAACATTCATTTTTATTCAACACTGGTACATTACTATTTCTTCAGTTCATACATATCATAGGATATATATATTTCAAGCACAAGTTAGAAAATTTATAGACAATTTTTTTCACTTTCAATCACTTCCTGCTTCAGAACACATGTATTCCTCCATCTTTCTTGGCTTGTCTTTTCATGAGACTTATTTCCACACATATTATTTTTGATTTCCATAATCACTTTTGTAGCAAAACTCACACATTCTTCATGATAAACCATAACCCTAATATTACCATTATTTGTGTAACAGGTTGGAATGAATGATTGTATATCAATATAAGATTTCTTATAAGTTTTCAGATATCAATTCAAATCATTATTAAAAGTGGAACCAGTTTCATTATATATTCACAGTAATGTCTACTCATGCATTATCTCTATATTCATAGTCACAGGGTACACCTCTTTGTTTCCCCAATATGAATTTATACGTCTTCAAATATTGCTCCCAGATATGGTGGAAGAAATACTCATGGCCCCAGATCTAAATATACATTTAATCACAGTAATATTCTGGACACAAAATGCAAATGTCATGCTTATGATTGTACCAAAGCCACAATGTAAAGTGAACATGTATTACTAAAAATTTCCATGTCTAGGTTGCCTAGTGCTCTAAAATGTCAATCCTATTGGTGACTACATATTTGTTTCTTCCCAAGATTATATATTCAAACTCAACCCTCTTGAAAATCTCTAATCCTGTCAATCACTTTATACTTTGCCTGATTTTGTAATGTTTCCATTGATATCTGCTTTCCTACATATTTTGTCCAGTTTGTCATTGTGACTGACTCTTCACGTGTGCTGACATTTAACTTCACTCTCTAACTGAAACCCTATTGCTAAAGAACTTTTTTTCCAAATCCTATACTCACGCTTCTTCCTAAACCTACCAACTATCTTCCTAATCCTACGAACTATACCTTTTTGACAGGATGTTCTCTTCTATATTCAATCATCCAATAAATGTCGGGTGAGCGGCAGAGGAAGATACCACCAAGAGACTGTCTCATGCAACAGCTAAGGGTTTATTGGGGGTCCAGCATGCTGGGGCTCAGTGCTCACTTGAATAGAGCAGAGAGCCCTGAGAACAGCTTAAGCAATTCTTATATACTTTCCTTGGAGAGGGCAGGGAGGAAAGTTTATTGATGGGTCAGGGCGAGTGGGCAGTTTTCATGCAACTGGTGAGGGAGTACATTCTACAATTTGGCAGTTGGGGACAGCACATTCTGGGAACAAGATTAGCAAACAGTTGTCAATATTTCAACAGTGTTTTGTTAAGCATACAGAAAAACAGGAAGTGACAAGTACTAATTTTATTAACCTTTTATTCTCCACTTCTTCTTCTGGCTACTTTTAGTCATAAAAGTGATCATTTTTGGGTGTACATTCTATGTCTGCTAGTGGGGTATTGCCATAAGTTTAACTTGTCCAATTTGAGCTTGGAGAAAAGAAATTACACGGTTGAGCAAACATGGTTTTATAGTTAGCAACAATATGAAGAGTATTATTGGACCGGCCAGGGTTGATAAAAGCATAGTTAACCATGAAGACTGTGTGAACCAAGACTCAAACAACCATTTTTGGGCCTCTATCTCTGGTTGTTTCTCTTCAAGTTGTCTTTTTAATTTACTCATAGATTTTATTACAACTCCAGTATTGTCGGCATAGAAACAACATTCTTCCCTCAATGCAGCACAAAGGCCTCCTTCTCTCATGAAGTGGAGGTCCAACCCTCGACTTTTCTGTAAAATAAGTTCAGAGAGACAGGTAAAAGATTCCTGCAAAGCTCTGATGGAGGTTTCTAATATCTTAGTTTTGGTCTATTGCTGCTTCTAATTGGGTCATTTGTTGTGTCCCATGGACCAGGGCAGTGGTTCCTGTGCCCACCCCTGCAGCAACTCCTATTCCTAATAGGATGGCTAAAGTGAGGGTATATGTTCCCAGGGGAACCGGGTTCTATGCCCCCCCTATTTGATTTCAAATGAACCTGTGTTATGATAGTGCACTCTGGGAAACATCTGCACCATTACATAATTAATCATATCTGTTGACCATTTCATGAAAACATAAACAATATTTAAGTATATAGAATAATACTGTTGTAGGGATGGACGAGGCAAGGCAACCTAAGATAGCACCAAAAACAGGGAAACAGTCCTAATTGGGTGCAACCGGATTCAGAGGGCATTGCTTCTGTTGTAATCAATTCATCCCCTGAACCCCAAGTTTAGATAGTTTCAGAATTTTGTACCCAACATGTAAGGGAAGGGGCTCAGAAGTTCACAGTTTGCAGAAGTTAACAAAAAGCAAATTTTGTTTCTGTTTTTTTCTTTATTCTGTGCAAGTTTACTTTTAAAGGACGCCTGGGAGGGTGAGAGCTTTTTCTTCCCTTTATTTTTCCCCCCTGCCAGCTGTTACCAAGGAGCCTAGTTGGTAACTTCTTAATCTTAGAAATGTAGGCATCTCTGTGAAGCGCCAGCTCAAGGCCAGAGGCATTGTTCACATATTTTGGGAAAAACTAGTAAGGGGTTGTCTAGCTTAGAAGTGCTGAGTTTTTTAGCCAGTGGCCAAGTAGAACAGGGCAATACAAAAAGTGAAAGTTTATCTACATTGAACTCTTTTATATGGAGCCTTTTGCTGAAAGTTCTAAAGTCAGCCATGGTGAAGACTTCTGGAGAAGGTCAGTTAATACTTTTCTGTGGGCCTGGCACAGAGGGGAAACACGGGGAAGGTGGGGCTGAGAGCAGCTCCGAGGATCTGAGAATGAGGAAGGAGAGATGTAAAAGAATAATGGGAAAGGGGTTTGGGATTTCTTAGCAACAAAAACATGAGCAGTAGAACAGGTAGAGTAGAGGGGAAGATGGGAGTGAGTATCCCAAAACCCTGTGAGACACTTCAATTTCTTAGTAAACTGTTCTCAGTGATGACAAAGCAACTTTAAAGGCCATTTTTATTACATCTTGGATAGGGGTCTGAGGGCTCTCCTCAGCTGGTTTGAGCTTTGGGTTAGCTAGTAAGAGGTCCTGGTGAGACCCGGTGCAGGCACTGACAGGAGAAGAGAGGAGTGAGTGGGTACAGGGGTGCCTTAGTACCTGCTACCTGAGAACTGGCGAAGTTAGGGGGTTTTGATCTAGTAATTCGAGGAGAGAAATCAGGTTTCTGAGGTGGGAGTGACAGCAGAGAGTCTGGAGCAGAAGGCTGAGAGTGAGGATCTATTGGAGAAGCATAGTTCAGGATGTGAGTGAAGGAGGGAAAAGGCTTCCACATAGGGGAATCTCCTTTCACACTTTTGAGCACTTGCAGAAGTTAAAAAGGTCACCCAGAATTTGAGGATCTAGAGACCCCTCTGGGGGCCATCGGTTTTGGTTATCTAATTGGTACTATGGCCAATGCTGTGTACTGAGTTTGATGAGGAGTTTGGATTCCATCAGGCAGCCCCTGTATGCTCACATCCCGATGACATACAGAAGAAGTCGGCTTTTTCCCCACCCATCCGTGACGTTTTGTGTTTTTGATAGTCTGCCAGGCAACCATAGTAATCTAGGCTAGCCAACCTGCATCTGGTTCGTGTGTCCCTACATCCATAATGTTTGTTTCCATTATCTATGATACAGAAGGGATTTAATGGAATTTTATTGGGATCCTCTTCATCAGGGTTATCTCAATAGGAATGACATATAGCCAGCTGACAAATGTCTGGGTGGAGAGATGGCCACCAGGTCCCTAAGTTGACTCTTTGTGAGATTGATTATACTTCTTTTCCAGTAGAATTTGTGATCAGCCATCGCTGCTGAATGGGCTGATGAGGGTTAAGACTACTTGTGGCCAAGGGGAGAGTCTATAACCTTATCCACATGGCGAATATGCAATTTGAAAGTATTACCAGTCTTTTCCAGTTTCCAGCCAGAGTCTGGACAGGGCGCAGGCTTGGGATGAGAGGCATGGATCCAGGAAGTGATTCTGTCTACCTTTACCACTGTAGGTGTTATAAGTAGCACCTGGTATGGTCCTTTCCAGCGGGGTTCCGGGGATGACACCTGATGTCGTCTTAAGTAGATGAACCCTCTTATTTGATATCGATGTGGAGTCCCCTCATTTCCAGTTTGGTAGGCAGTGGCCAGCTTTTTTCACAGGTATCACTGAGTTCTTTTAAGAGCTTTAAGTCTGTCAAGCAAGGGGGTATAAAAGTGATGGTTAGGTCTTAGAGTTTGGATTAGGTCCCTTATTGGAGGAGGGCCACCATAGAGAATTTCACAGGGGGTAAGGTTACTCAAAGAAAGAGAGGGAGTATTTCTTGCATGAAACATTGCAAAAGGCAAGAGCATAATACAATCTTTTATGTTGGTCTCTATGCTTAATTTCGTTAAATCTCTTTAGTGGTTCTATTCATTCTTTCTACCTGTCCTGAACTCTGGGGTCTATAAGCACAATATAACTTCCAATTAATCCCCTGTTTCCTGGCTAACCCCTGACTTACCTGGACCATGAACACGGGTTCATTATCAGACCCTATTACCCGCTTAGCTTCCTACAATGGTAGAGAGGCTGAGTCAGCAGCACGGGAATCACTAAGAGGGTGTTGTGGGTTAGAGGATGAGTGCAGCGGATAAGGAGGGGGAGAAGAGTCCAGTAGAGTCAAATCTTGTGACTCAGGAAGAACAGAGTTTGCAGGAGGAGGAGGAGTAGAGGGTTTGAGAGATCATGGGGGAAGGAGTAGGAGCAGAGGCAAGGGCAAAAAAAGGCTTCACCCATGGAGGAGGAGATTTGCACAGGTCCTGAAAAGTTAAGATATATGGCTGTTGATCTGGATGACTATGTGGCCCCTGCTGAAAGACAATATCTCTGACTTCTTAAATTAGTGGTAAGTAGAAAGATCCTTCTAGGGGCCATACGACTCTAAAGGTTGGCCATTCTGAGGCACAGAGAGTCTGCCAGGTCTAGCGTTTTACTAAAAAAAGAAAGATTCTGAGCCCTTAAGCGAATTTTGGTCCAGTGATCAAGGGTCAGGGACAGAGGCATTGAAGTGCTCTGTCCCATGATGAACGATACACAAACTAAATGCAACGACACACGACACAGATATAACAAGACCATAAAGACAGGCAATGGATGTACATCACTGAGACCAGCAATCAGTAGACAGCAAAACCCGATGGAATGGCAATACCGAATCCGAAACAAAATATCACTGAATCGAGGAGACAATTGTTCCTTGATTTCCTGAGTCCTCTGCGGCGTCCCCCAGGGAGGTGCCCTGTGTCTCTGTGAGAGGTCTCTCAGCCAAAGTCGGAGAGAACTCAGGCTCTTCATCGCAAGCGATATTTCCAATCCCTAACATGAATCCTGAAACCAGAAAGAGGTGCCTTACTTGCTCCGAGAGGAGCCCTTTGGGGTCTCTCGTCCGTCAGTGACGGAACTCGGTGGAACATCAATATGTAAAGGTCCGGCGAGTCTCAGAGGAAGAGACCACCAAGAGACTGTCTCATGCAACAGCAAAGGGTTTATTTGGGGTCCAGCATGCTGGGGCTCAGAGCTCACTTGAATGGAGCAGAGAGCCCTGACAACAGTTTAAGCAGGGATTATTTACTTTCCTTGAGAGGGCAGGGAGGAAGTATACTGATGGGTAAGGGCGAGTGGGCGGTTTACATGCAACCTGGTGAGGGAGCATATTCTACAGTTTGGCAGTTGGGCACAGTACATTCTGGGAACAAGATTAGCAAACAGTTCTCAAGATTTCAACAGTGTTTTGTTAAGCATACAGAAAAACAGGAAGTGACAATTAACTATTTTAATAACCTTTCACTACCGACTATCCTTTTGGACTGGATGTTCTCTTCTACATTCAATTATCCAAGGTACAAGTTTCTATGTCATTGTATATCGATTTATTCAAAGCTAAGTATCCCAATCAAGGGCCCAATGTTTTTCTGGGCTTCAAATGTTACTTAGATTTCTGTTTTCATACATATATTTCCCCTGTACATTCTTATACATATTGCAGGTTCCCAATACCATTATTCATTCAGCAGAATGATTCCTAACCCCGAATCGAATATGTTATCAATCCTAACCATACACTTTTACCTCAATATAACTTTAGAGAAGAGCAGGGACAGAGTTGGTGTTACAATACAGGGATGTAGGGGATCTTCCACGTGCTGAGAACCTCAAAGGTATATGCGGTAATGATCCCTGAAGAAGATGTAGGCACCTCTGAAGGACCGGATTGAGAAAAAGTCATCTTCCATGGCGAACAACCTGGTCATGATGAAGGGTTGTGTCTGAATCAGCCTCTCTATTCTTAATGTAGAAAAGATGGAAAGATGATACCTGTGTGGAAAGCTGTTCCCGGGTGCCTATGGTTGATATACCATTCTAACTTGTGAATGTGTCACAGTAAGCAGGGGCAGCCTCCATCTAAAGGGACCCTTGGAAGCAACTGTTAGGACAAAATGGTTGCCAAGGCAGTGACCTCATTCAGTTCCTGAAGGAAGTGACCTGACCTCACTTCCTTGGTGATGGAATGTGGGATCCAGGAAGCCAGGCACACAGAGCCAGTCCCAGTTCCACTCCAATTGGTCTCACTTGTTGGATTTACCAAGGACAGAGTCAAGCTATCTTGGTACCTACAGATGTGAGGATGGCCAAATGCCAGGGATGCTCTGAATAGGGGCCTTTCCTGAGAAAGCAGGTAGTGGCACACCAATGGATTTTACATTTCTCAGTGAAGAAACCCTGGTTTGTTCCTTCTAATTACCTATTGTTCTGTTGCCCTGCATTTCAGTAAGGTCTTTGCCTCAGGCCAACCCTTTAGAAAGCCTGAAGAAAGAGTTTTCAAATGGAAATGAATGGGCAACATCTGTGGCTCTTTGCTTAATTGCTTTGGAGAGGGATGTGTCTGAATCAGCCTCTTGGCCTGTGTGAGGCTATGGCTTAGATTCTCAGCACCTGATGGATCTAAAGAAAGATTTTATGTGCGCATCCAAAACCAAAATGGCCAAAAGAGCAGTCACTGTGGGTGAAGTATCTTGCATTCCTCTGTAAGGTTCCTGACTTCCATCAAGTGAGAATAGGAATCTTTGGGTCAAATGAGTTCTTCCAAGCCCTGCAGAGGCCAGCCCATAGCTGCTAGGGCTTTCTCATGACACCAATTGACATTAACAATCTAATCTCCAAGGTAGGTAGTCCTCAATTTGGAGAAGCAGAGCAGTATTAACGGCAGGCCTATTTGATCATTCCTGGTTCACAAGAAGGGTGTCCCGGCCACCCAGACATTAGGCAAATGAGGGGCTGGGGAGCTTATTTTGGATACTGACTTGGGCTGCGCCCCTCATGTAAACCTCCAGCCAGAGTTTATGATGAGTGTCTATATGGCAGAACATGAGGGCCATGTGGGAGTGTTTTGATTTTATTTGTGGTCATTTGTGTGGCAGTTGGAAGAGATGACTGGGTCCACCTGGGCTTGAACTTGCTGTGATTCCCCTTAGAGACTGTGTTCTGGAACTGAACTCAGAGAATTATTGCCATGAATTGTGTTGGGATTTAAGAGGCCACGCATGAGAGTCGCCCTAGGAAACTGAGATCTAGTTCGAGGGTGGCTTTCCACAGGACACTGGGAATCTCAGCCAGGATATTATATGCTTTTATTCTTAAAGACTTGGCAGCCATAATTAAGATTCAAAACACGCATGGCCTCCATCTCATGGGATTCTTGGAAGCAACTGTTAGGACAAAATGGTTGCCAAGGCAGTGAAATCATTCTGTTCCTGAAGGAAGTGACCTAACCTCACTTCCTTCGTGATGGAACTCTCTGAACTTGGGATCCAGGAAGCCACTTAAACAGTGCCAGTCCTAGTCCCAGTCTCAGTGTTTTCACTTTTTGGATTTCCCGAGGACAGAGTCATTCTTTCCTGCTAACTACTGATGTTAGGATGGCCAAATAACAGGAAAGCTCTGAAGAAGGGCCTTTCCAGAGAAAGAAGGTAGTGCCTCACTGCTGGCTCCTGACAACTTCAGAGAGGTGACCAAAGACACAAGATCTGAGACACACAGGCCATTTTGGGGGAACATTGTATGGCCCTCCAGTCACAGGACACTCCGGATAGTCACAGACCTACTTGTGGGAAGGAGGTGTCTTTGTGGGTGTGGGTGTGAGTTTGTGGTTTTCTCTCATGTTCTGAAAGCATCACGGGAGTTCCAGGGTTTTCAATCATTCGAAGCCAGCGAGTTCCCTTAGCCGGGCCAGCTTCCTCCTGGGGAGGTGGGGCTGTGTGTGCTGTGGGGGAGTTATCTGGAGGGCGTAGGGCCAGCTTAGCTTCCTCCAATGGCGGAGAGGCTGAGTCAGCTGCAGGGGAATAACGTAGAGGGGGTTGGTGGTTGGGGGATGAGGGCAGGGTATAAGGAGGGGGATGAGAGTCCAGTAGAGTCAAATCTTGTGACTCAGGGAGAACAGAGGGTGGTGGAGGAGGAGAAGCAGAGGGTTTGAGAGATCATGGGGGAAGCAGTACGAGCAGGGAAAGGGACAAGGAAAGGCTTCACGCATGGAGGAGGAGACTTGCAGAGGTCCTGCAAAGTTAAGATACATGGCTGTTGATCAGGATGGCTATGTGTGCGCAGCTGAAAGACAATATCTCTGACTTTTTAAATTAGTGGGAAGAAGAAAGATGCTTCTAGGGGCAATCCGACTTGAAAGGTGAAACATTCTGAGGCACAGACAGTCTGGCAAGTCTGGAGTTTTAATGAAAAAGAAAGATTCTGAGCCCTTAAGCAAACTTTGGTCCAGTGATCAAGGGTCAGGGACAGAGACATTGAAGTGCTCTTTCCCATATTGAAAGATACACAAACAGTGAATGCAACAACACACAACACAGACAAGACAAGACAATAAAGACAGGCAATGGACGTCCAAAACTGAGACCAGGACTACATAGCAGGCAAAACCCTATGGGCTGGCAATACCGAATCTGAAACAAAAAATCACTGAGTCGAGGAGACAATTGTTCCTCGATTTCTCGAGTCCTCGGTGGCATCCCCCAATACCATTATTCATGCAGCAGAATGATTCCTAACCAAATCGAACATGTTATCAACCCTAACCATATACTGTTACCTCAATCTAACTTTTCAGAAGAGCAGGGACAGAGTTGGTCTTACAATCCAGGAATGTAGGGGATCTTCCACCTGCTGAGAACCTCAAAGATCCATGCAAAAATGATCCCTGAAGAAGATGTAGGCAGCTTTGAAGGACCTGATTGAGCAAAAGTCATCTTCCATGGCGAACAACCTGGTCAGGATGAAGGGTTGTGTCTGAATCAGCCTCTCTATTCTTAATGTAGAGAAGATGGACCAAATGAGACCTGTGTGGAGAGTTGTTCCCAGGTGCCTATGGTTGATATACCATTCTAACTTGTGAATGTGTCACAGGAACCAGGGGCAGCCTCCATCTCATGGGACCCTTGGAAGCAACTGTTAAGACAAAATGGTTGCCAAGGCAGTGAACTCATTCTGTTCCTGAAGGAAGTGACCTCACCTCACTTCCTTTGTGATGGAACTCTCTGATCTTGGGATCCAGGAAGCCAGTTAAACAGTGCCAGTCCTAGTCCCAGTCCCAGTGTTCTCACTTTTTGGATTTCCCTAGGACAGGGTCATTCTTTCTTGCTAACTACTGATGTTAGGATGTCGAAATGGCAGAAAAGCTCTGAAGAGGGGCCTTTCCTGAGAAAGAAGGTAGTGCCTCACCGCTGACTCCTGACAACTTCAGAAAGTTGGCCAAAGACACAAGATCTGAGACAGGACAGGCTATTTTGGAGGAACATTGTATGGCCCTCCAGTCAGAGGACACTCCGAATAGTCACAGACCTACTTGTGGGAAGGAGGTGCCTTTGTGGGTTTGGGTATGAGTTTGGGGTTTTGTCTCATGTTCTGAGAATAGGTAGGAAAGGCGGTTTGTTTGGTTTGGAGTGAACTATTTCTAGTAAGTCTTTTGACAATGTGAGTGTTTCTATGTCTGTAATTCACTGTCCGTGGTTGTAGACATTAGAAAAGATAATGCATCAGTGGATGTGTCCTGTCTATGAGAAAGCTCCCCAGCATTCATTCTACCAAATTTAGGAATGGACTGCCGCTTGCCTTATGGATGGCCAACTCCTGCTATGTGTGCATCCAAAACCAAAATGGCTAAAAGAACAGTCATTGTGGATAGAGTCTCTTGACTTCCTCTGTAAGGTTCCTGATCTCAATTAAGTGAGAATAGAGATCCTTTGGGTCAAGTGAATTCTTTAAATCCTACAGAGGCTAGCTCATAGTTGCTTCGGTTTTCTCATGACATTAATTCACATAAATAATCTAAAATGCACAGTCAGTAGGCCTCAAATTGGAGAAGCGGAGCAGTATTAATGGCAGGCCTATTTGATCACTCCTGGTTCACAGGAAGCATTTCCAGGCCACCATGACTTTAGGCAAATGAGGGGCACGGGAGCTTATTTTGTACACTGCCTTGGGCTGCACCCCTCAAGGAAACCTCCAGCCAGAGGTTATGATGAGTGTCTATATATAAGAAGATGAGGGCAATGTGGGAGTTTTTTGGTTTTAATTGTGGTCATTTGTGTGGTGGTAGGAAAAGATGACTGGGTCCACCTGGGCTTGAACTCTGGTGTGATTCCCCATAAAGACTGAGTTCTGGAATTGACCTCAAAGAAGTATTGCCATGAATTGTGTTGGCATATTAGGAGGCCACACATAAGATTGGCCCTTGGAAACTGAGATCTACGCCCAGAGTGGCTTTCCACAGAGCACTGGGAATCTCAGCCAGGATATCACATGATTTTATTGTGAAAGATTTGACAGCCATAGTTGAGAGTCAAAACACACATGGACTTCACATTGTAGACCTCAATGGGCCTGGGTTCATGTGAACTTTTGGCCACTCTTTGTGAAGCCTCTCCTGTGATAGTCCTCCAGAGCTTTTATTGAAATTAGCTTCCTCACCATTTGATGGTTATTGAATTAATTGAAAAACTCAGTGCCTCCAACTTCATTCTTGAAATATGGCTCAATATATAACATGAACTTTTTGTAATTCCCATGACCAGGTGGCACTGCAGAACCATTGGATATCCTGTTGCTGATCATGAGTGTACCAGACAGTGCCTTGATTGACTGGGTTTCACGAAAATTGTGAAGATCAGAGATGCCAATTAGTTGGACCCTGCTGAGTAGTGGGCCTAGAACAAAGGTGGCCAGGTGTGAAATAAAACAGCTATGGTAGTTTCATGTGGATCTACCATTGGCTTCCAAATGACTTCGACTAACATTGTGCAGTCAGCAGACCCTTATATGTAAAGGCATCATGTTGTATGGATAGGTTTCAGGGCAATGTTCAGAATCAGGTTGCTTTGGTAAAGGGGGCAAGCTATGTTGGACAGAAGCCTGGTTGGTGCATAATCCTACAGACCCTGTCCCACCACACGTGACAAAACTCCATCCAGCACTGTGTCCCAGTTGAACTCCTTGTATTTCGTGAAGCAATTACCGAACTCCCAGTGCATCAGGAAGAAAAACCACGAAAATTGGAGGATGACCAAATGGCTTCACAGTCCACACGGGGAGACACTTAGACACCAGTGGCCACAGTTGACCTACAAAGAGAGAATTCAGCACTGCTGCCTCATGTTCATTGGAAAATAAGATACCATGACCTCCAGGTCACATAGATGTAGACACAGCTTTGATGGTCTCACTACAAAGGAAGCTAAATCTCCTGACAACGTATATTTCAAGTGCCCAACCTCAGAGTCATTTTCTCCAGAAGTCTTTGGGCCAGCAGAGCTCCATGTTTGTGGAGTGTTTACCATGTCACTTACTTTTGGAAACTCCTCTTCCACCTCTAAGGTTGTGAACTCCGGAGCATATTCAATTCCAGATATGTATTCACAGATTTTCTAACTCATCTCCTCTAAATGTGGTATTTGGGGCGAAGGTAATATCAAGGCATTGTTCTGGATGAGAGTGGGAAGATTTTTGTGTAGCACATATTTGCATACACATTGGATTCATTTTCCAATTTTCCATTCGAAATACTCAATCTCTGATACTATCCCATACCCTACTAGACTCTGACTACTAATCCTAACATGATGGAGAAAAATAACCCAAACAGAATAGAAATACAAGCAAATCAAAGAGTCGTGTTGTATAGTTGAACTTGCCTTTTCTATTATATAGCGTAGGAGTTATAAATCTAGTCAATTTTTTGTTGAAAGAGTTCTCCATGTGTTTTTACACTTATTAAATATGTGAATTCCTGTCTCCCCCATTTCTCTGTATCCTATTCAGTACATGTATTTTTAAATGCACATATAGAATCATACCTTGTATCACACGTATTTTCTTGTGAGGTGGCTGACTTGGCAGATACAAATTGTGAGAAGAGATCACTCCTCCTAAATGCTGTTGGAACTGAAAATTCAACCTATGGGTGGGCTTCCTAGTTGAACAACTTATACATAAATCCATGTTCAGTAAAATGAATGAATACTTTTGGATACGTGGATGATATATATTTCACGATTAATTTCGATTGGCATATATATTGCTAGTTTTTAATGTCTCTCTGTGTGTGTGTGTGTGTGTGTGTGTGTGTGTGTGTATATATACACACACACTGTCCAGATTTTACTAAATATGAAATATATGTGTCTTTTGGCCACTCTTTTGGAAGCCTTACCTGTGAGAGTTCTGTAGAGCTTTCATTGAAATGAGCTTCCTCAACATTTAATGGTTCCTGAATGAATTGTAACCCACAGTGCCTCCAACGTCATCCTTGAAAAATGGCTCAGTAAATACCATAAAATGTTTGAAATTCCCATGACCAGGTGTCACTGGAGAACCTTTGGAAGTCTTCTTGCTGATCATGAGTGTACCAGACAGTGCCTTGTTTGACTTGTTTTCTTAAAAATTGTGTAGAACAAAGATGCCAGTAAGTTGTAGCCTGCTGAGAAGTGGGCCCAGAGCTGTGGTGAGCAGGTGTATGATAAAACATCTGTGGTGGGGCCATGTGGTTCTGCCATTGACTTCCAAATGGATTTTGGCTGACATGGTGCAGCCAGCAGACCCTTATATGTAAAGGCATCTTGTTATATGGAGAGGTTTTAGGTCAATGATCAGAATCAGTTTGTTATGGACAAGGGGCCAAGCTATGTGGGATAGAAGGCTGGTTGGTGAATTCGTCTGCAGACCCTGACCCTCTACACATGACATAACTCCCTCCAGCACTGTTTCCCAGTTGAACTCCTTGTATTTCATGAAGCAAATACCAAAATACCAGTGCAGAAACAAGAAACATCACGAAAATTGTAGGAGGAACAATTGGCTTCACAGTCAAGAAAGGGAGACACCTAGCCCCCAGTGTCCACAGTTTACCTACAAAGAGAGAATACAGCACTGCTGCCTCATGTTCTTTGGATAATAAGAAACCAAGTCCTCGAGGTCACATAAATGCAGACCCATCTTTGATGGTATCACTACAAAGGAAGCTAAAGCTCCTGACAACAACATATATTTCAAGTGCCCAACCTCAGGAGCAGTTTCTCAAGAAGTCTTTAGGCCAACAAAGTTCCACGATTGTGGAGTGTTCATCCTGTCCCTTACTTTTGAAAACTCCTCTACAACCCCCAAGGTTGTGATCTCCTGAGCATTTTCTATTCTAGATATGTATTCACCGATTTACTAATTCTTCTCCTCTAACTGTGTCTTACTTGGGGTGAAGGTAATGTCAAGGCATTGTTCTGAATGAGAATGGGTAGATTTTTTGTAGCACATATTTGCATACACAATGGATTCATTTTCCTATTTTCCATTCGAATTACTGAAATCTGACACCAACCCATACCCTACTAGAGTCTGCCCACTAATACTAATATGATGGAGAAAAATAACCCAAGCAGAATAGAAATACAAGCAGTTCAGAGGAGGCATGGTGTATTGTTGGACTTGCCTTTTGCATGATAAAGTGTAGGTGTTATAAATCTGGTAAATTTTTAATTGAAATATTTCTCCATGTGTTTTGAAAGGTATCAAATATGTGAATTCCTGTCTCCCTTTATCTGTTGCCTATTTAGCACATGTATTTTTATATGCACATATAGAATCCTACCTGGTACCACACGTAAATTCTTGTGAGATGGCTGACGTGGCAGATAAAGATTGTGAGAAGAGATCACTCCTCCTAAACGCTGTTGGAACTGAGAAGTCAACCTATGGGTGAGCTTCCTAGTTGAACAACATTGTACATAAATCCATGTTCAGTAAAATAAATATTTTTGGATCTGTGTATGATATGTATTTCATGATGAATTTCGATTGTCATATATATTGCTGCTTTTTAATATCTCTGTGTGTGTTTTGTGAAAAATCTACACACTCTAGATTTTTCAAAATATGAAATATATGTCTCTTATTATACACTCCCTAAATTCATTCATGTTCATGTATGTGGTTTTATAATCAAATTTTCAAAAGATTATTTTCAGAAATATTCATCCACCTCAAGTACATATTTTTTTTCTAGTACTGAACACTCACTTCAGTGAAAGGTGCATACAAATCCTTATAGTTCTAAAGTAACTGACCCAGTTTAACATCAATGCAAGTAGATTCCTATGGGAAATGTTGTGTATTTTAATGTTCATTTTTATTCAACACTGGTACATTACTATTTCTTCAATTTATGGACAACTTAGAAAATACATTTCATCCACATTTCACAAATTTAAAGGCATTTGGTACACTTTCAATCACTTCCTGCTTCAGATCACACGTATTCCTCCTTTTTTTTTGACTGGTCTTTTCATGATACTTCTTCCTAACGCATTATATTTGATTTCCATAATTATTTTGAAGCAAAACTCACACACTCTTTATGATAAACCATAACACTAATATTACCATTAGATGTATAATTGGTTGGAATGAATGATTGTATATCAATATAAGATTTCCTGTATTTTTTCAGATATCAATTTATTCCAATTTCTAAAGGTGAAACCAGTTATATTATTTATTCACAGTATGGACTATTCATCCATTATCTCTATATTCATAGACACAGGGTACAACTTTTTTATTCCAAATACTAATTTATGAGTTTTCAGAATATAGCTCCCTTTAATGGTGGGAGAAATACTCATGTCACCAGATTTACATATATATTTTATCATAGTAATATTCTGGATAAAAAATTCAAAGGTCACACTTATGTTTGTACCAACGCCTAAATTGAATGTGAGTAAGAATTACTAAAAACATCCCTGTCCAGGATGCCTAAGGCTCTCAAATGTCAATCCTATTGGTGAGGAGATATTTGTTTCATGCTAAGATTATATATTCAACCTCAACCCTGTTGAAAATATCTAATCCTCTCACTCACTTTATACTTTGCCTTATTTCTTAATGTCACTATTGATATCTATTTTCCTAAATATTTTGCCCAGTTCATCATAGTGACTGATTCTTCACATTTGCTGACATTTACATTCATTCTCTAACAAAAACCCTATTACTAAAAAAGTCTTGGTCCAACTCCTAGACTCACTCTTCTTCAAAAACTTACTATCTTCCTAATCCTCCCGACTACCACTTCTTGACTGGATGTTCTCTTCTACATTCAATCATCTGAGGTATAGTGTTTTATTCCATTCTATATCAATTTATCTCAGACCTCAGTGCAGAATGTAATTCAAAGCTAAGTATCCCAATCAAGGGCCCAATACCTCTCAGCGCTTCAAATCTTACCTAGATTTCTGTTTTCATACTTATATTCACCTATATATTCTTATAAATATTGCAGGTTTCCAATACCATTATTCATCCAGCAGAATGATTCCTAATACAAATCGAACATGTTATTAATGCTAACTATACACAATTTCCTCAATCTCACTTTACAGAAGAGCAGGGACAGAGTTGATCTTACAATACAGGAATGTAGGGGACCTTCCAACTGCTGAGAACATCAAAGGTCCATGCAAAAATGATTCCTGGAGAAGATGTAGGCAGCAATAAAAGACCTGAGAGAGCAAAAGTATTCTTCCATGGCAAACAACCCAGTCAGGATGAAAGGATGTGTCTGAATCATCCTCTCTCTTCTTAATGTAGGGAAGATTGACCAAACTAGGCCTGTGCAGACAGGTGTTCCCAGTTGCCTATGGTTTTTAAACCATTCTAACTTGTGAAAGTGTCACAGGAAGATGGGGCATCCTCCATCTTATGAGACCCTAGGAAGCAAATGTTAGGAAAAAGTGGTTGCCAAGGCAGTGACGTCATTCAGTTCCTGTAGGAAGTAACCTCACTTCACATCCTTGTTGATGGAACTCTCCGAATTTGGGTTCCAGGAAGCCAGGCACCCAGACCCAGTCCCAGCCCCAGTCCCAGTGATCCCAATTGTTTGGATTTACCAAGGACAGAATCAGTCTTTCGTGGTACCTAGTTATGTGAGGATGGACAAATGTCAGGAAAGTTCTGAAGGGGGGCCCTTTCGGAGAAAGCATGTAGAGGCTCACTGCTGGTTCCTGACAACTTCACAGAGTTGTCCAAGGAGACCAGATCTGAGACAGGACAGGCGATTTCTGGGGAACATAGTATGGTGCTCCAGTTAGAGGACACTATGGATAGCTCCAAACGAACATGGGGAAGGAGGTGCCTTTGTGGGTGTGGGTGTGGGTTTGTGGTTTTTTCTCATGTCCTGAGAATAGTTAGAAAAGGTGGTTTGTTTGGTTTCTAGTGAACTGTTTCTAGTTAGTCCTTTGAAAAGGTGAGTGTTTCTATGTCTGTGTATCCCAGTGTGTCCGTAGTTGTAGACATTAAAAAAGAGAATGTCTCAGTGGGTGTGTCCTGTCAAGGAGAAAACTTCCCAATATTCATCCTGCCCAATTCATGAATGGACTGTGGCTTGCCTTATCACTGGGAAACACCTACTATCTTCCTACGTTCCTGTATTCTTCCTGAATTCTGGCCACTCTCCAGAATAGGCTCATGGTTTTGTGTCCAAGATATGGACCCCTTCCAAGCTCTGTGACATGGCCATGTTTTGGATACCTGAAGGGAATGGCAAGCATCTCAGAAAACTCAGATATCAATGTGACCAGTAAAGTCTCAGTGGAGAAACCCTGCTTTGGTCCTTTTGATTACCTATTGTTATGTTGCCCTGAATATCAGGAAAGTCTTTGCCTCAGGCCACCAATTGTGAAGCCAGAAGAAAACAGTTTTCATATGGAAATGAATGGGAATTACCTTTGTGTTTTACAATAATACCTTCAGAGTTTAGGCTCTCATAAACTTAAAAATACATTTAGATTGTATCTCAGTGTAGAAAGTATGATGGAACTGTAAATATCTTATTGAAAAGAAGTCCAATTATAGAACACAAATGACAGACATAAATCTCCAACATGTTTTACTTTTAAGCCTAGAATTACCATACAACCTTAGAACACCAGCTTGATACAATGCTCTTTTGAAGCTTCTACCTTACAGACTTGTATACCTGGAAGATATGAACACATTAACACCACAATTACATTGATGTTTTTGTATTAACCAAGTTTAGCTTTTTAAAGAAATAACATGGCACAATTTTGTAAAAACAGTACTAGTTTAACCAGCTGTTTAATTTTTTAAGATTACTTGCTCAAAACTTACACATATAACCAACTTACACAAAACTTTTTTATTATTAAACCTTTTAATTACTTAATCATATAGACTCTCTTATCCAGAAACACATTTTCCCTCTATTAAATCTATATCTAGAACCTTTTAGTTTCTCTTTTCCATTTGTTAACCTCTTTCTGTTCACATTTTGAAACAATACATGTAAATTTCTGAATTTAAGCAGATTATTTTATAGACATCAACATTATACTAGGGCGTTTTTGAACACCTAGAAAACTTATAGGCCTATTTTTAAAGACATCTTTATTTTTATCTTTTTACCCAATTTGAATTGAACCATTTGAATCACGTGAATCAAAGATATTTGAATCCATTTTTAAATTTCTCATGAGCGCTCCTCATCTATCAATTGTCATATCACTGCATTATATATTGACTTACACACATACAGGCATACCGACATACAACACATAACACAAATGTAACACATAACACAATAGTAAAGGCCTTGTAGCTTTTTCAGGTGAAATCTCCATTGCAATGTTTAAAAACTCCACAGTTGATCAAAAATAGATCTAATCCGAAAACATTTACCGATCTGCAGGATAAAGATTATGAGCTCAAAAAAAGAAAAAAAAATACAGAATCTAAGAAAAAGCAAGAGTCCTAAAAAAGATGACTATTCAGTAATTAGTAAATACCATATAATGTACTTATTCGTTGAGTCTAGTTTGAGTTCAGGTAAACATACACTTTTACTCCTTTTTATCTGTCTCTTCATGATTGCATATCAACTTAAGTCCTGACTGAGGTCTCGAAAACTGGAAAGACGTGAATTTTGAGCAGAAACCTCATGCCTAAGTCATTATAGCTATGTCATAATTTCCAGGTTTGAATGTTGAAAATTATGATGCAAGTTCAAGATGTAATTCTCAAAATTTTATATCTTTAGATTTTTCTACACTAGAAAAATTTGCTCACACAAAACTGAAAATTGGATCATTTTTTGATAATATAAATGGCACCATCACAAAAAAGTTTCTATAAGATAATTACCCACTTTCTTTGTTCTGAAATTTCAAAAGTAGTATTAAGTTACATTAAATTGGCTGAAAATTTTTTTAAAAAACCACACACTGCCATGGGTATCCGAAATTAAGCTTTAAATATTTCCAAGATTGTTGCTAATTAATGCCATTTCAATAAGCCAGACGAACCTTTTAATTTAGCACCATTTTTTTTAAATCTTACACACTGAGGGGAACAGATACCATATCATAATTTATTTTCTTTGCCCAAGTTAATGCACTGGTATATCTAGTGGAATTTTCTCAGGCTACCTAGTTAAAAATTTAAACTCTTTAATATTTTTTTTAATCCTAAGTATTTAAGGTTTCTAGCATGAACTATCTGAAATCAAACTAAACAATTGTTTAAACCCAACTTTATACTGTAAGATAGTGCAATGCTTTAGAAACCCATTTAGATACCAGATTGTTACAATAATAAATCATCTTTTAGATACACATTCAGCCAAGATCATCCCCAAGAAACAATCTATAATATCAACATATTACTGCATTCATTCTCCCTTTTGTTAAGCAAACAGAGGTGGAGTAATCCTTAAAGTGCAGGTAAGGAATAAGGGAGTTCCCCACAGCAAAATGGCTCGGGCAGCTGCTGGGAGTCCCTTAGCCTCACTTTTTACTTACAGGATTAGTTCCTCTGGTTTGGTTTGACCCCAGGCACCAGGCATATTCTATATCTCCCAACTTTTCAGTAGTCAGCTCCCAAATAGTTCATTTTCTGCTTGCAGTTTTTTGAGTTCTAGGCTTCCCCAAGAGGGCAGAGTGGGGACTCCTTTAAAGTCCACTCTGGGGTGTCAAAATTTATGACTGAAGGTTTGGATCCCATCCCCAAATCCAATTAATGCCAATTTAATAATGAGGACAGGGTTTTGAGAAAAGTTTATGCGAGATATCAAAGTTCTTAGACCCCAGGCATTTCCCTCTGCAGTTGGCGTGCTCAACCCAACTATGGAAAGAAAAGAAAACAGTGCTTCCCTAATCTCGCTTAACAAAGGGGAGTAAAGTACATCAAAGTTCTTTAAAACACAGCTAAGAGAGGTGTAAAAGGTGAGAACAGAAAAGCTGGCGGTTCTATTGACTTTTGGTCCCTCACAGGAGAAGCATTAGGTTAAAATTTAGCTAAAGTTACTTCCACACATCTAAGGCAGGTTGGAACACGGGACTCTGCATCGGTCCACACAATGCCATCACATTTAACAGAAACACAGACAAAAAGACACACAAAGACCATCATGCAGCTCCCGTTTGTTCACAACCCTAAGATCTTCAAACTTGTGACTCAGTGAGAATGGAGGGAAGAGGGGGAGGTGCAGAAGGTTTGAGTGATAGGATCGTTGGCAAAGGGGTCAGGTTGGAGCCAGGGACCAGAAAAGGCTTCAAGGACAGAGGCATGAAATGGCTTTGGCCCGTAATGAGAGATACTCAAACAGAGACAACGACAATACAAACGTGACACAAACACGGACACACAGTTAACGTTTAACACGAGTTCAGAAGGAGAGATTAGAACCTAGTAACTGGCAAAACATGATGGGTTAGACCACAAAGACAGACAGTGAATTCAACCTGAGAGACATAAGTAGCCAGCAAGACCTGTCAGGTTGGCAGCAGAGTCACCTAATTAGGACACATCCGTCCCTCCCCGAATCGTCCAAGGAGTCCCTTGCAAGGACGTGGTCTGTGGCTTCAGGACACGTCTGTCCACCACCGCCAGTGGGAACTTACGCTCTCTGCTGGCAGCCACTCTGCCAACAAAAACCGAAAACCGAAAAACCAAACCTGGTAGGGAAGATGGCTGCTGCGTACGGGGGTTGCTGAAATGCTGAGTGTGGTGCTCAGTGCAGCGGCTTTAATTGAGATTTCGTGCAGTTGGTTAGAGCTCCTTTTACCGTTAGTCTGTAGTAGACCACTTGCCAAGCAGCAGGAAGAACAAAGAGATGGAAAAAGAGACGCTTGGCTGTTCAAAGCCATGGGCGCTTTGCGCGCATCTGCTTCCTCTTTCGCTTCGCTCCAGGCAGAGAACCTGAATGTGTAATCAGCAGTGGATTGTAAGTACCTGATGCAAAGAAAGCTCAGTTACTTCCGCCCATTTTTTTAAAATATTTTTATATACAGGGAGAGTTTATGGACTGGGATTGTTCGCTGGGCTGTGGTTTCTGTGCCGAAAATCCACTCCTCAGGAGCCACCATTTGCTTTCTGCTGGCTGTCTTGATGACTCTGTCTAAATTGTCCGGCTGCCGCATCTAGAGGTTGGAGCTGGGCTAAGGGCCGAGTCCTGTCCTCTGAAGGCTGGACCGTGGCCTCGAGCGCCTAGGTCGCCTGTTCGCCGCTGCACCTTCTGGCAGAGCCTGTCTCTGGGGTCATTCTGCATTCCCCTGCTAAGTGACCTGTGCTCTGGAGGAGGGGTCCAGAGAGCCATGGTGGCAGCTGCTTGGGCCCCAGGGGATGGGCACCGGGCTGAGGAGCAATGGAGGCCGCGGTGGTTCCGCTATAGTCACAGTCGAGCGCAGCACCCATGAGCGTGGCTAACGTGAGCATGGTCCAGAGGCAGAGGCAATGGCGGCAAGGATTCATTTCTAGAAATCTGGACTGGAAACAGAAGCAGTAGTGTTACAATCCCAAGAACTTGCTTATGCCAGGAAGCTGTAAGGGTAACATGAATATCATTGAGGAGATCTAACATGGTGGCAGGTGCAGAGAGATCAAGTCTCTGACATCTTCAAATGTGCGGGCATAGGGAGCCGTAAACTGTCTAAATGCTGTTTGCTCAGGATCACTAGGCAATGCTCAGCTGATGTGGATCTGGGGCGTACAATCTGGGCCCCTCAGAACACACACACCGAGTCCGGATATGCTGCATTCAACCTCCAGTTCGCCTGCTTCTCATGACTCAGCACTAAAGATCCCGCTGAAATAATTGGTCGGCCCTTCTGAATTTACAGAGGTAAAAGCCAACTGAGCCTTCATAGGCAGTGGCCAAAGGACTGAAATGGGGCTTGGGAAAGTCAGTCAGGACTCACCCGTTGCATTGGTCACCCGGCAAAGGGAAAGAACGGTCACCATTTGCACGAGATACCACCATGGCAGAGAACTGACATCACGAGTGGAGGAGATATCTTCATTGAAACCTTTGTGACAGGTGTTTAATCCCCTAGCCATCTCTCTCCACACAGTGGAGAAACCTTAAGAGCCCCTCCCAGCTCTTTCATAAGGGCCCCTCCTAGCTCTCCTGTGAGCTCCATAGCCAGACCGAGGGAATCAGGAGTGGCATTGGACTTGCGTTCAGGAGCTCTCGGCTACCGCTCCCACCAGTGCAGACAACTGAGGTCTCTTGCACCAGCTACCAGGGGCGTGGCTCCTGGAGGGCAAGCAAATTTGCTGAGGGTTCTCAGCCCCAAGCTCTACAAACTTAGGGGCTGAGGGAGGCAAACAGGGAGAGTGTGCCCAGGTATTCATGAAAACAGGGCTCCCAGGAGCAGCAGAACTGGCGTGTAGCCAGTATTGTGGTTAGCGGGGCCTGGTTTGAGGAAACACAAGAGAAGGCCCTAGGCACTCAGGATTGGAGACCCACCCAGTCTTGGACTTAGAGCTGCTGCACAGTTAATGGTTCCCACCTTTGAGAGGAGAAGCTTGGCCCAGTGGGCACAGCACCACCTACTTTAAGAGAAGTTAATCGAAATCTATGACTGCATTTATGTTTTTTTTTCTTTTTCTTTCATTTTTATTTTTTGTTGGTGTAGTTGTTCTTTAACTTATTTTATGTTTTCAATTTTTTTATTTTATTATTAGTAGTATTATTTCTTTAAATTTTAATTTTCTTTTTTTATTATCATTATTATTTTTTTTAATTTCTTCCTTTCTTTATTTTCAATTTTTTTTCTTTTTGTTATTTCTGTAGGTGTTATAAGTACCACCTGGTATGGTCCTTTCCAGTGGGGTTCCAGGGATGACACCTGATGTCATCTTACCTAGACAAAGTCTCTTACTTGATATCGATGTGGAGTCCCCTTGTCCCCAGGTTGGTAGGCAGTGGCCAGCCGTTTTCACAGGTATCCCTGAGTTCTTTCAAGAGCTTTAAATCTGTCAAGCAAGGGGTGTGAAAGGGATCGTTAGGTCTTAGAGTTGGGGTTAGGTCCCTTCCTGGAGGATTGGCACCATAGAGAATTTCATAGGGGGTGAGGTTACACAAAAAACAGAGTGAGTATTTCCTTCATGAAACAGTGCATAAGGCAGTAGCATAGTACAATCTTTTATTCCGGTCTCTAAGCTTAATTTTTTAAGGTCTGTTTAATGGTTATATTCATTCTTTCCACCTGTCCTAAACTCTGGGGTATATAAGCACAATGTAACTTCCAATTAATCCCCAGGGTCCTGGCTAACCCCTTACTTATCTGGCCCACGAACGCTGGTCCAGTATCAGACCCTTTTAACTTAGGCAGGCCATATCTTGGAAAAATATCTTCTAGGATCTTCTTGACCAAAATTTGCGCTATTTCTTTTCTTTTCTTTTTTCTTTTATTTTGAGGGGAAGGCTTCAATCCATCCTTAAAATGTACCTACAAAGACTAGGAGATATTTAAGTCTATACCTTGCTGGCTTAATTTAAGTAAAGTTCACTTCCCAGAATTGTCCTGGTTTGGTACCTCGTAGGTGCTTTCCTGCAGGAAGCTTGGAAGGGTAAGCATTAACTAATTGATGGACCCGACAGGCTTTTGTTACCCATTCAGTTATTTCCTTCACTGTGAGTCGGTTAGTGGAAAACTCTGTTCTTGATCCTTCAGGAATGCCTGCAGATTCGTTGAACCATGGTGAGTGAGTTGATGTACATTTTCTACTGACATAGTTAGAGCCGTGACTCTTGGAATTTCTACTGAAGGATTTAGAAATTCCACTTGGGGGCCTTCAGGGTTAAAAGTTATTTTGGCCCAGAGCTTGGTGAGCAGATCTCTGCCCATCAATGGGGCCAGGCATTCTGGGATTACTAGGGAGAAATGATGGATTTTTCCTTTCCCCAAGTCAATGGTCCTCTTAGTTGTCCAAGTCCGATATTTACTGCCATTAGTTTTTTGAACTAGAGACCTTTTATTAGATAGAGCGCCTATTGTGGCTTTAAGGGCTGAGTATATTGCCCCTGTATCCAGTTTACTGGGGTCTCCTCCACTTCAAAAGTTTCCCTGAGCTCGGGGAAGGGATATGAGACCCGACTTTCTTAGTCATCCTCCAGAGTCAGAATGGCTGGCTGGCCTGGCTGTCACTTTCTAAGGCAATTTTGACCCAGTGTCCTTTTTCTTTAGAGTAGGCACATTGATCTGAGGCCAGGGGTGGCCTCTGTCGTGGGCCAACTTATCCCTTCTTGTCTCCCTGTTTCTTAATTTCTGGCCTATTTGTTGTTGTGACCAGGACCTTAGTCAACACCTTAGTCTGCCTTTTGCTTCATTAACCTCACTTTGCTCCCTTCTCTTCCTCAGTTTCTCTCTTATAGTATATCTTCTCAGATTCTCTGACGAAATCTCTCAAAGTGATATCTTGTAATCAATCTAAGCTTTGTAAATTTGTTTTAATATCGATTGCAGTTTGCCCATCATGACAGATGCCTTCTGATTCTCTGCCTGAGGATCGAAAGGAATATATGTCCTATATGACTCCATAATTCTCTCTAGAAACATAGAGGGAGATTTATCTGGCCCTTGAATAATCTCTCTTACCTTGGCCAAATTAGTTGGTCACTAGCGGCTGTTTGGAGTCCCAGTATTAGACCCCAGCTATAAGTGGACAGAAGCTCCCTACTTTCAAAGGTGTTGGGGTCACAGTTGGGTCGGTTAAAGGGAAAGCCGGCTTTGATTATGTTGGGTAGTTGTGTCGGATGAACATCTGGTCCGAGGATATTTTTTTTCTAGGTTCCTGGAGGATTCCCTTTTGTTCCTCTGTCTTGAAGAGAGTTCCTAGGAGTTGTTGGCAGTCTTCTGAAGTAGGCTGTTGTGAAAACATTAATGACTCAACCACACCTGAGAGATGTGTTGGGTACTCGGAAAAGGGGGATTGTAATTTTTTAAGTTATATAGGTCTGGAGAGAGGCCAATACTAGTAGGCTTGCCTTTTTCCCCCATGGCCATCGATAACCATTGGCCTCTAGGGAAGGAGGGGGAGCATCCCGAGAGTTCCAGGGTTTTCAATCTTTTGCCACCAGCGCATTCCTTTAGCTGGGCCAGCTTCCTCCATGGGAGAAGGTGCTGTGTGTGCCACAGGGAAATTATCTGGAGGGCGCTGGGCCGGCTTAGCTTCCTGCAATGGACGAGAGGCTGAGTCAGCAGCAGGGGAATCACTTAGAGTGTGTTGGGGGCTGGGGAACAAGGGCAGGGGATAAGGAGGGGGAGGAGAGTCCAGTAGAGTCAAATCTGGTGACTCAGGGAGAACAGAGAGTGGAGGAGAAGAAGAAGAAGAGTGTTTGAGAGTTCCTGGGGGAAGAAGTTGGAGCAGGGGCAGCGGCAAGTATAGGCTTCACCAATGGAGGAGGAGCTTTGCAGAGGTCCTGCTGAGTTAAGATACATGGCTGTTGATCCAGATGGCTATGTGGCCCTGGCTAAAAGCCAATATCTCTGACTTTTTAAATTAGTGGGAAGTAGAAAGATCCTTCTAGGGGCCATTCAACTCCAAATGTTGGCCATTCTGAGGTACAGAGAATCTGCAACATCTGGCACTTTACTGAAAAAGAAAGATTCTGAGCCCTTAAGCGGACTTTGGTGCAGTGATCAAGGGTCAGGGAAAAAGGCATTGAAGTGCGCTGTCCCATAATGAAAGATACACAAACAGTGAAAGCAACGACACATGACACAGACAAGACAAGACAATAAAGACAGGCAATGGACGTCCAACACTGAGACCAGGACTGAGTTGCCAGCAAAACCCGATGGGCTGGCAATACCGAATCCGAATCAAAATATCACTGAGTCGAGGAGACTATTGTTCCTCAATTTCCGGAGTCCTCTGTGGTGTCCTCCAGAGACATGGCTTGAGTTCTGTAACACCACTGTCAGGCATCGTCAGAGAGAGCTCACACTCTTCATTGACAGTCAATTTGCCAAGCCTTAACCTGGAACTTGAAACCAGAAAGAGGCACCTTACTTACCTGAGAGGGGTCCTTTGGGATCTCTCGTCCACAACTGCTCGATCTAGGTGGAACCTCCATATGTAAAGGTCGGGCTAGCGTCAGAAGAAGGGACAACCTAGAGACTTTATCATGCAACAGCAAAGGATTTACTGGGGGTCCAGCATGTTTGAGCTCAGAACTCACTTGAACAGAGCAGAGAGCCCTGAGAACAGCTTAAGTAGAGCTTATATACTTTCCTTGGAGAGGGCAGAGAGGGAAGTTTATTGATGAGTCTGGGCGACTGGGCGGTTTGCGTGCAACCAGGTGAGGGAGTACATTCTGCAGTTTGGCAGTAGGGAACGGCACATTCTGGGAACAAGATTAGCAAATATTCTCAAAATTTCAAAAGTGTTTTGTTAAGCATACAGAAAAACAGGAAGTGACAAGTACCTATTTTATTAAGCTTTCACTACTGACTATCCCTTTTTTACTGGTGTTCTCTTCTACATTCAATCATCCAAGGTACAAGGTCCTATGCCCCTGTATATGGATTTATCTGAGACAACTTTGCAGAAAGTAATTCAAAGATATGGATATCAATCAGGGCCCCAATGCCCTTCTGGGCTTCAAATCTTATTTAGATTTCTGTTTTCATACATATATTTCACCTATGTTTTATATATATATATATATATATATATATATATATATATATATATATATATATATATATATATCATAGTATATATATTTCATCCACGATTTCACAAATTTACAGGCATTTGTTTCACGTTCAATCAATTCCTTCTTCAGAACACATGTATTCCTCCAGGTCTCTTGACTGGTCTTTTCATGAGACTTCTTGCCAAACACATTATTATTGATTTCCATAATCACTTTTGAAGCAAAACTCACACACTGTTCATGATAAACCATAACCCTAATATTACCATTAAATGTGGAACTGGTTGGAATGAATGATTGTATATCAATATAAGATTTTCTGTATATTTTCATGTATCAATTCAAAAACTTATTTAAAATTGGAACCAGTTATATTATTTATTCTCAGTATGGTCTATTCATGCATTATCTCTATATCCAAAGACACAGCGTACACCTATTGTACCCCCAATACTAATTTATACGTCTTCAAAATATTGCTCAAAGAAATGGTGGAAGAAATACTCATGTCACCTGATCTCCTTATACATTTTATCACAGTAATATTCTGGACACAAAAAGCAAAGTTTACACTTATGATTGTACCAGAGCTTTCATTGAAATGAGCTTCCTCACCATTTAATGGTTCCTGAATGAATTGTAAGCCACGATGGCTCCAACTTCAACCTTGTAAAATGGATAGATGAATACCATGAAATTTTTGAAATTCGCATGACGAGGTGGCAATGAAGAACATTTGGATGTCCTGTTGCTGATCATTATTATACCAGACAGTGCCTTGATTGATGGGTATAATGAAAATGGTGTAGAACTGAGATGCCGGTTAGTTGAAAACTGCAGAGTAGTTGGCCCAGAGCAGTGATGTGCAGGTGTGTGATAAAATATTTGTGGTGGTGCCATGTGGATCTGCCATTGACTTCCAAATGGCTTTTAGCTGATATGGTGCACCAAGCAGACCCTTATATGTAAAGGCGTCTTGTTATATGGAGAGGTTTCAGGGCAATGTTTAGAATCAGTTTGCTATCGTCAAGGGGGCAAGCATATGGGATAGAAGCATGGTTGGTGCGTTCTCCTGCAGACTCTGAACCACCACATGTCACAAAACTCCCTCCAACACTGTGTCCCAGTTGAACTCCTTGTATTTCGTGAAGCAAATACCAATCTCCCAGTGCAGCAGCAAGAAACACGACGAAAATTGGAGGATGACCAAATGGCTTCACAGTCCACATGGGAGACACTTCGGCCCAGTGGCCTCAGTTTACCTACAAAGAGAGAATTCAGCACCGCTGCCTCATGATCATTGGAAAATAAGAAACCATGTTCTCCAAGTAACATAGATGCAGACCCAGCTTTGATGGTTTCATGACAAATGAAGATAAAGCTCCTGACAACAACATATATTTCAAGTGCCACACCTCAGAGGCAGTTTCTCCAGAATTCTTTTGGCCAGCAGAGCTCCATGGTTGTGTAGTGTTTACACTGTCCCGTACTTTTGGAAACTCCTCTACCAGCTCCCAGGTTGGAAACTCCTGAGCATTTTCCATTCCAGATTTGTATTCACAGATTTTCAAACTCTTCCCCTCTAATTGTGTCTCACTGGGCCAAAGGTAATGTCAAGGCATTGTTCTGGATGAGAGTTGGAAGTTTATTGTGTAGCACATATTTGCATACACATTGGATTCATTATCCTATTTACCATTTGAAATACTGAATCCCTGACACTAACCCATACCCTAATAGACTCTGACTACTTATCCTAAAATGATGGAGAAAAAGAAACCTAACAGGATAGAAATACAGGCCTTTCATAGGAGGCATGGTGTATACTTGGATTTTCCTTCTGCTTTATCAAGGGTATGTGTTATCATTCTTGTCAACCTTTCATTGGAATATTTCTCCATGAGTTTTTAAAGTTAACACATATGTAAATTCCTGTCTCCTTTTCTGTGTAGCCTATTCAGAACATGTATATTTTTATGCATATATAGACTTCTACCTGGTATCACACGTACATTCTTGTGAGCAAACTGACTTTGGAATTTACAAATTATGAGAATACATCACTCCCCCTAAATACTGATGGAACTGAAAATTCAACCTATGGGTGAGCTTCCTAGTGAACAACATTAAACATAAATCCATGTTCAGTAAAATTAATATTTTTAGGTATGTGGATGATATATATTTTATGATAAATTTCGATTGGCATATATATTGCTACATTTTAATGTGTGTGTGTGTGTGTGTGTGTGTGTGTGTGTGTGTGTGTATATATATATATATATACTCTCCAGATTTTCCAAAATATGAAATATATGTGTCTTATTATACACTCCGTAAATTCATTCTAGTTCGTGTATGTGGATTTATAATCAACATTTCACATTCACAAGATTATTCTCAGAAATATTCAACCACCTCAAATACATATTTGTTTCCTAGTACTGAAAACTAACTTCAGTGAATGGTCCTTATATATCCTAATATTTCTATAGTAACTGACCAGGATTAACATCAATGCAGTTAGATTCCTATGGGACATGATATGTATTTTGAAGTTTGTTTTTATTCAACACTGGTACATTACTTTTTCTTCAGTTTATGGACATCATAGGATATATCCTTTCATCCACAAGTTCACAAACTTATAGGCATTTGGTTCACTTTCAATCACTTCCTCTTTCAGAAAACATGTATTCCTTTATGATTATTTAGTGGTCTTTTCACTAGACTTCTTTCTAAACATATTATTTTCGATTCTTTAATCATTTTTGAAGCAAAACTCACACACACTTCATGATAAACCGTAACCCTAATGTTACCATTAGAAGTACACAAAGTACACCTATTTGTACTCCCAATACTAATTGATACATGTTCAAAATATTGCTCCCAGAAATGGTGGAAGAAATACTCATGTCACCTGATCTACATATACATTTTATCACAGTGATATTCTGGACACAAAATGCAAAGATCATACTGATGATTGTAACAAAGCCTAAATGGAAAGTGAGCATGAATTACTAAAAACATCCATGTCCAGGTTACTTAATGCTCTCAAATGTCAATCCTATTGGTGACTACATGTTTGTTTCTTCCTTAGATTATATATTCAACCTCAACCCTGTGAAAATGTTTAATCCTATTACTCACTTTATAATTTGTCTGATTTCCTAATGTCTCTATTGATATCTGCTTTCCTACATATTTTCCCCAGTTCATCAATGTGACTGACTCTTCACATGTGCTGATATTTACATTCACTCTCTACCCGAAACCCTATTGCTGAAGAACTTTTGGTCCAGATCCTATATTCACTCTTCTTTCTAAACCTTCCGACTATCTTCCTAATCCTACCGACTCTCACTTTTTGACTGGATGTTGTCTTCCACATTCAGTCATCCAAGGCACAAGGTCCTATGCCATTGTATATCGATTTATCAGAGACATCTGTGCAGAACATAATTCAAAGCTAAGTATCCCAATCAAGGGCTCAACAGCCGTCCGGCCTTCAAATCTTACATACATTTCGGTTTTCATACTTACATTTAACCTGTATATTCTTTTAAATATTGCAGGTTCCAAATACCATTATTCATCCCCCAAATTATTTCTAACCCAAATCGAACCTGTTGTTAATCCTAAGCATACACTCTTCCCTCAATCTAACTACAGAAGAGCATGGACAGAGTTGGTCTTACAATAGAGGAATGTAGGTGATCTTCCACCTGCTGAGAACCTCAGAGTTCCATGCAGATATGATCCTTGGAAAAGTTGTAGGCAGCTATGAAGGACCTGAGAGAGCAAAACTTATTTTACATGGCAAACAACCTGGAGAGGATGAAAGGATGTGTCTGAATCAGCCTCTCTCTTCTTAATGTAGAGAAGATGGACCAAAGCAGGCCTGTGTGGAGAGAAGTTCCCCGTTGACTATGGTTGATATACCATTCTGACTTGTGAAAGTGTCACAGGAAGTAGGAGCACCCTCCATCTCATGGGACCATTTGAAGCAACTGTTAGAACAAAGTGGTTGCCAGGGCAGTGACCTCATTCATTTTTGAAGAAAGTGACTTCACCTCACTTACTTGGTGATGGAACTCTCTGAACTTGTTATCCAGGAAGCCAGGCACCCAGAGATAGTCCCAGTCGCTGTCCCAGTGGGATAACTTGTTTCGATTTACCAAGGACAGACAGTCTTTTTTGGTATCTACTGATGTGAAGATGGACAAATGCCAGGAGAGCTCTGTAGAGGGACCTTTCCTAAGAAAGCAGGTAGTCGCTCACAGTTGGTTCCTGACAACTTCACAGAGTTGGCCGAGGAGACCAGATCTGAGACAGGACAGGCCAATTCAGGGTAACATACTATGGTCGACCAGTCCGAGGACACTCTGGATAGTCAAAGACTTATTGGGGGTAGTAAGTGCCTTTGTGGTTGTTGGTGTAAGTTTGTGGTTTTTATTCATGTTCTCAGAATAGGTAGGAAAGGCAGTTTGTTTGGTATGGAGTGGAGTACTTCTAGAAAGCCGTTTGACAAGGCTAGTGTCTGTGTATCCCACTCTGTCCGTGTTTGTAGACATGAGAAAAGAGAATGCATCAATGAATACGTCCTGTCTAGTAGAAAGCTTCCCAGCATTCATCCTACCCAATTTATGAGTGGATTGTAGCTTGACTTATGGATGAGCAACCCCTACTATCCTCCTATGTTCCTGTTTTCTTCCCGAATTCTGGCCACTATCCAGAATAGGCTCATGTTTTTGTGTCCAAGATATGTGCCACCTCCAAGCTCTGTGACATGGCCATGTACTTGATAGCAGAATGGAGTGGCGAGCATCGCAGAAAATGCAGATATCAATGTGACCAGGAAAGTCTCAGTGGAGAAACCCTGCTTTGGGCCTTTTGCTTACCTATTGTTCTGTTGCCCTGAGTGTAAGAAAGTTTCTTGCCTCAGGCCACCCCTTTTTGAAGCCTGAAGAAAACAGTTTTCAAATGGAAATTAATGGGCATCATCTGTAGCTCTTTGGTTAATTGCTTTGGAAAGGGATGTGTCTGAATAAGCCTCTTGTCCCTGTGTCAGGCTATGAGTTAGATTCTCAGCACCTGATGGATCTAAAGTACGTTCCCATGTGTGTATCGAAAACCGAAATGTAAAAATATCAGTCATTCTGGAAGAAGTCTCTTGCCTTTCTCTGTTAGGTTCCTGACCTCCATCAAGTGAGAATAGGGATCCTTTGGTTAAAATGAGTTCTTCAAAGGCCTGTAGAGGGTAGACAATAGGTGCTTTTGTTTCCTCATTACTCCAAATCACATAAAGAATCTATACCTGACAGTCAGTAGGCCTCAAATTGGAGAATCAGAGCAGTATTAACGGCAGGCTTATTTGATGACTCCAGGTTCAGAGGAAAGGGGTCCAGTCCACCCTTACTTTAGGCAAAAGAGGGGCAAGGGAGCATATTTTGGACACTGTCTTGGGCTGCACCCATCATGTAAACCTTCAGCCAGAGGTTTTGATGAGTGTCTCAATGGAAGAAGATGTGGGCCATGTGGGAGTGTTTTGGTTTTAATTGTGGTTGGAAGAGATTACTTGGTCCACCTCAGCTGGAACTCTGGTGTGTTTCCCCTAAGAGACTGAGTTCTGGAACTGAACTCATACAAGTATTGCCATGAATTGCGTTGGGATTTTAGGAGGCCACGCATGAGAGTCGCCATTGGAAACTGAGATCTAGGCTCAGGGTGGCTTTCCACACAGCACTGGAAATCTCAGCCAGGATATCACATGATTTTTTTCTGAAAGTCTTGGAAGACATAGTTGAGAGTCAAAACAAACATGGACCTCACTTTGTAGACCTCAATGGGCCTGGATTCACGTGACCATTTTGCCACTTTTTTGGATGACTTGCCTGTGAGAGTTCTCCAGAGCATTCATTGAAATGAGCTTCCTCACCATTGAATGGTTCCTAAAATAATTGGAACTCACAGTGCCTCCAATATCATCCTTGAAAAATGGCTAGATAAATACCATGATATTTTTGAAATTCCCTTGACCAGGTGGTACAGGAGAACCTTTGGATGTACTGTTGCTGATCCTGAGTGTACCAGACAATGCCTTGATTGACTGGGTTTCATGAAAATGGTGTAGAACAGAGATGCCAGTAACTTGGAGCCTACTGAGTAGTTGACCAAGAGCAGTGGTGTGCAGTTTTGTGATAAAATTTCTGTCCTGGGACCTTGTGGATCTGCCTTTGACTTCCAAATGGCTTGTGGCTGACATGGTGCATCCTGCAGACTCTTATATGTAAAGGCATCTTTTTATAAGGAGAGGTTTAACCAAAATGTTCACAATCAGGTTATTATGGTCAAGGGGGCAAACTATGTGGGATAGAAGCCTGGTTGGTGCATTCTCCTGCAGATCCTGACCCACCATACCTGACAGAACTCCCTCCAGCTCTGAGTCCCAGTTGAGCTCCTTGTATTCCGTGAAGCAAATACCAAATTCCCAGTGCAGCACCAAGAAACACCACGAAATGTGGAGGATGACCAAATGGACTCACAGTCAACATGTGGATACACTTAGCCCCCGTGGCAACAATTTGCCTACAAAGAGAGAATTCAGCACTACTGCCTCATGTTCATTGGAAAATAAGAAAGCATATCCTCCAGGTCACAGAGAATCAGACCTAGCTTTGATGGTCTCACTAGAAAGGAAGCTAAAGCTCCTGACAACAACATATATTTCAAGTGCCCATCCTTAGAGGCAGTTTATCAAGAAGTCTTTAGGCAGGCAAAGGTCCATGTTTGTGAAGTGGTTTACTCTGTCTCTTACTTTTGGAAATTCCTCTACCATATCCAAGGTTGTGAACTCCTGATAATTTTCCATTGCAGATATATATTCAAAGATTTTCTAATTCTTCTCCTCTAATTGTGTCTTACTTGGGGCGAAGGTGATGTCTAGGCATTGTTCTGGATGAGAGTGGGAAGATTTTGTGTAGCACATATTTGCATACACATTGCATTCATTTTCCTATTTTTCATACGAAATACTCAATCCCTGACACTAACCCACACCCTTCTAGACTCTGAATACTAATCCTAATATGATGGAGGCAAATATCCCAAAAACTAGAGAAATACAAGCAGTTCAGGGGAGGCATCATGTATAGTTGGACTGCCTTTTTGCATGATTTTTCGTAGGTGATACAAATCTAGTGAATTTTTAATTGAAATAGTTCTCCATTGATTCTAAAGTTCACTTATGTGTGAATTCCTGTCTCCATTTCTCTGGAGCCTATTCAGCACATGTATTTTTATATGCACAAATAGAATCCTACTTAGTATCACTCATACATTTTTGTGAAGTGGCTGACTTGGCAGAAAGAAATTCTGAGAAGAGATCACTCCTCCTAAATGCTTTTGGAACTGAAAATTCAACCTATGGGTGAGCTTCCTAGTTGAACAACATTATACATAAATCCATGTTCAGTAAAATGAATATATTTGAACCTGTGGATTATGTATATTTCATGATGAATTTTGTTTGGCATATATATTGCTACTTTTTAATGTGTCTGTGTGTGTTTTTTGTATATATATATATATATATATATATATATATATATATATATATATATATATATATATATATATACACTCTCCTGACTTTTCAAAATATGTAATATTTGTGTCATATATACACTCCCTAAATTCATTCATGTTAATTAATGTGGATTTATAATCAAATTTTCACAAGTTTATGCTCAGATATATTCATCCACCTGGAATATATTTTTGTTTCCTAGTACTGAAAACTAACTTTATTAAATGGTCCTTACAAATCCTATTGTTTCTACAGTAACTGACCCAGTTTAACATCAATGCAAGTAGATTCCAATGGGACATGATGTGTATTTTGACGTTCATTTTAATTAAACACTGTTACATACTATTTCTTCGGTTTTTGCACATCATAGGATATATATTTCATCCACAAGTTAGTAAATTTATAGGCTTTTGTTATACTTACAATCACTTCCTGCTTCAGAACACATGTATTCCTCTATGTTTCTTGACTCGTCTTTTCATGAGACTTCATTCCAAATACATTATTTTCCATTTCCATAATCACTTTTGAAGCAAAACTCACACACCCTTCATGATAAAACATAACCCTAATATTACCATTTGATGTATAACTCGATGGAATGAATGATTGTATATCAATATAAGATTTCTTATATATTTTCAGATATCAATTCAATCCATTATTTAAAGTTGAAACATTTATATTATTTATTCACAGTATTGTCAATTCATGCATTACTTCTATATTCATAGACACAGGGTACAACTTTTGTACCCCCAATACTAATTTATACGTCTTCAAAATATTGCTCCCAAAATGTTAGAAGAAATACTCATGTCACCTGATCTACATATACATTTTATCCCAGTAATATTCAGATCACAAAATGCAAAGGTCACACTTATGATTGTACCAAAGCCTAAATGGAAAGCAATCCTGGATTACTAAAAACATTCATGTCCAGGTTGCCTATTGCTCTCAAATGTCAATGATATTGGTTAGTACATATTTGTTTCTTCCTAAGTTTATATATTGAAACTCAACACTGTTGATAATGTCTAATCCTATCACTCACTTTATACGTTGCCTGATTTCATAATGTCTCTATTGATATCTGCTTTCCTACGTATTTTCTCCAGTTCATCCTACACTCACTCTTCGTCCTAATCCTACCAGCTATATTTCTAATCCTACTGACTATCCCTTTTGGAATAGATGTTCTCTTCAACATTCAATCATCCAAGTAAAGGTCAGGCGAGCGTTGGAGGAAGAGTCCACCAAGAGACTATCTCATGAAACAGCAAAGGGTTTATTGGGGGTCCAGCATGCTGGTACTCAGAGCTCACTTGAATAGAGTAGAGAGCCCTGAGAAAAGCTTAAGCAGAGCTTATATACTTTCCTTTGTGATGGCATGGAGGGAAGTTTATTGATGGGTCAGGGCAAGTGGGCAGTTTGCGTGCAACCGGGTGAGGGAGTACATTCTGCAGTTTGTCAGTTGGGGACAGCACATTATGTGAACAAGATTAGGAAACATTTCTCAAGAATTCAACAGTGTTTTGTTAAGCGTACAGAAAAAAAGGAAGTAACAAGTGCCTATTTTATTAACCTTTCATCCCCCAATTCTTCTTCTGGCTACTTTTAATCATAAAAGTGATCATTGCCGGGTGTCACATTCTATGTCTGCTAGTGGGGTATTACCATAAGCTCAACTTGTCCAATTTGAGCTTGGAGAAAAGAAATTACACGGTTTAGCAAACAGGATTTTATAGTTAGCAATAATATGAGGATTATTATTGGACTGGCCAGGGTTGATAAATTCATAGTTAATGAGGGGACTGTGTGAACCAAGACTCAAACCACCCTTTATGGGCCTCCCTCTCTCGTTGACACTCTTCAAGGCATTTTTTAATTTACTCATAGATTTTTTAACAACTCCACTATGGTCAGCATAAACACAACATTCTTCCATCGATGCAGAACAAAGGACCCCTTCTCTCATGAAGAGGAGGATCAACACTCGACTGTTCTGTAAAACAACTTCAGAGAGAGAGGTTAAAAATTCCTGAAAAGCTGTGATAGAGGTTTCTAATATCTTTAAGTTTTGGTGTATTGTTGCTTCTTATTGGGTCATTTGATGTGTCTCATGGACCAAGGCAGTAGTTCTTGTGCCCACCCCTGCAGCAACTACTATTCCTAATAGGATGGCTAAAGTGAGGGATATATGTTCCCAGTGGAACCGGGTTTTATGGCCACCTATTTGATCTTCAAATGAGCCTGCGTCATAATAAAGCACTCTGGGAAACATCTGCACCATTACACAATTAATCCCAGCTGTTGACCATTTGATGAAAACATAAACAATGTTTAAGTATATAGAATTATACTGTTTTAGGCACGGACAAGGCAAGGCACCTAAGATAGTACCAAAGACAGGGAGACAGTCCTGTTTGTTGCAAACGGTTTCAGAGGGCATTACTTCTGTTGTAATCAACTAATCCCCTGAAACCCAAGTTTCGGTAGTTTCAGAATTTTGTACCCAACATGTAAGGGAAGGGGCTCAGAAGTTCACAGTCTGCAGAAGTTCACAAAAGGCAGTTTTTTTCCTGCTTTTTCCTCTGTTCTGGGCAAGTTAACTTTCAAGGACACCTGGGTGAGGGAGAGCTTTTTCTTCCCTTTATATTTTCCCCCTGCCAGCTGTTACCATGGAGCCCAGTTGGTAACATCTTTATCATAAAAATCTCGCCATCTCTGTGAAGCCCCAGCTCAAGGCCAGAGGCCTTGTTCACATATTTTGTGAAAAACTAGTAATGAGGTGTCTAGCGTAGGAGTGCTGATTGTTTTAGTCAGTGGCCAAGTAGAAGAGGGCAACACTAAAAGAGGAAGTTTATCTACTCTGAACTCTTTTATAGGGACTCTTTTGCTGAAAGCCCTAAAGTCAGCCATGGTGAAGACTTCTGGAGAAGGTCAGTTAAGACTTTTCTGAGGGCCTGGTACAGAGGGGGAAGACTGGGAAGGTGTGGCTGTGAGCAGCTCCATTGATCTGAATGAGGTAGGAGAGATGTAAAAGAATAATGGGAAAGGGGTCTGGGATTTTCCTAGAAACAAAAAGTTGAGCAGTAGAACAGGTAGAGCAAAGGGGAAGACGGGAGTTAGTATCCCTAAAAAACTGTGAGGGACTTTAAATTCTTAGTAACCTGTTTTCAGTGATGACAAAGAAATTTTAAAGGCCATTTTCATTTCATTTTGGATAGGGGTCTAAGGGCTCTCCTCAGCTGATTTGAGCTTTGGGTTAACTGGTAAGAGGACCTGCTGGGACCCGGTGCGGGCTCTGACAGGAGAAGAGATTAGTGAGTGGGTGGAGGGGTACCTATGTACCTGCTACCTCAGCAAGAGAGTAATGGTCTGAGAATTGGCGGAGGTTTGGGTTTTTGATCTAGAAATTGGAGGGGAGAAATCATGTTGCTGAGGTGGGAGTGACCGCTGCAGGTCTGGAGCAGAAGGCTGTGTGTGAGGATCTATTGGAGAAGCATAGTTCAGGATGTGAGCAAAGGAGGGAAAAGGCCTCCACATAGGGGAATCACCTTTTACCTTTTTGATCATTTGCAGAAGTTAAAAAGGTCATGCAGATTTGAGGATCAAGAGACCCCTCTGTGGGCCATCGGTTTTGGTTATCTAATTGGTAATATGGCCAATGCTTTGTACAGAAATTGATTAGGAGTTTGGGTTCCATCAGGCACTTCCTGTATGCTCACATGCCCATGACTTACATAAGAAGTCGGCTATCCCCCAACACAGCCGTGAGTTTTGTGTCTTTGATAGACCGCCGGGCAAACAGTAATCTAGGCAAGCCAACCTGCATCTGGCTCACGTGTCGCTACATCCATAATGATTGTTTCAATTATCTATTGTGTAGAAGGGATTTAATGGAATTTTAGTGGGATTCTCTTCATCAGGGATATCCCAATAGGAAAGACCTATACCCAGCTGACAAATATCTGGGGGGAGAGATGGCCACCAGGTCCCTAAATGGGCTGTATGCAAGATAGGCCATACTTCTTTTCCAGTAGGATTGTGATCAGCCATCGCTGCTGAACGGGCTGATGAGGGTTAGTACTACTGGTGGTGAAGGGGAGAGTCTATAGCCTTATCCACATGGTGAATACACAATTTGAAAGTGTTACCAGTCTTTTCCAGTTTCCAGTCAGAGTCTGGACAGGCCGCAGGCTTGAGATGAGATAGATGGATACAGGAAGAGATTCTGTCTACCTTTACTGCTGTAGGTGTTATAAGTAGCACCTGCTATGGTTCTTTCCAGCGGGGTTCCAGGGATGACACCTGATGTCATGTTACCTAGACGAAGTCTCTTACTTGATATCGATGTGCAGTTCCCTCGTCCCCAGTTTGGTAGGCAGTGGCCATCTGTTTTCGCAGGTATCCCTGAGTTCTTTTAAGAACTTTAAGTCTTTCAAGCAAGGGAATGTGGAAGGGATCGTTAGGTCTTAGAGTTGGGGTTAGGTCCCATCCTGGAGGAGAGGCACCATAGAGAATTTCATTGGGGGTGAGGTTACACAAAGAAACAGAGGGAGTATTTCTTGCATTAAACAGTGCATAAGGCAGGAGCATAGTCCAATCTTTTATGCCGGTCTCTAAGCTTAATTTTGTTATGGTCTCTTTAATGGTTCTATTCATTCTTTCTACCTGTCCTGAACTCGGTGGTCTATAAGCACAGTGTAACTTCCAATTAATCCCCAGCGTCCTGGCAAACCCCTGACTTACCTGAGCCACAAACGCCGGTGCATTATCAGACCCTATTACTTTAGGGAGGCCGTTTCTTGAAAAAATATCTTCCAGGATGATTTGACCACCATTTGTGTTGTTTCTTTTTTTTCTTTTTTCTTTTTTTTTCCTGGGGAGGGCTTCAATCCATCCTGAAAATGTATCTACAAAGACTAGGAGATATTTCAGTCCATCCCTTGCTGGCTTAATTTTAGTTAAGTCCACTTCCCAGAATTGTCCTGGTCTGGCTCCTCGTAGGTGCTTTCCTGCAGGAAGCTTGGAAGGGTAAGCATTAACCAATTGATGGACCCGAAAGGCTTTTGTAACCCGTTTAGTTATTTTCTTTCGCTGTGAGTCGGTTAGTGGAAAACTCTGTTCTTGATCCTTCAGGAATGAATGCAATTTCTTTGAACCAAGGTGAGTGAGTTGATGTACATTTTCTACTGTCATATTTAGAGCCGTGACTATAGGAGTTTTTACTGAAGGATTTAGAAATTCCAATTGGGGGCCTTCAGGGTTAAAAGTTATTTTGGCCCGGAGCTTGGTGAGCAGATCTCTGCCCATCAATGGGGCAGGGCATTCTTGGATTACTAAAAAGGAGTGATGGATATTTTTCCCCCCTGGTCCATGGTCCTCTTAGTTGTCCAAGCTCGATATTTACTGTAATTAGCCCCTTGAATTAGAGACCTTTTATTTGAAAGAGAGCCCAATGGGGCCTTAAGGGCTGAGTATATTGCCCCTGTATCTACTTCATAGTTTACTGTGGTACCCTCTACTTCAAAAGTTACCCTGACCTCTGTGAGGAGATCTGAACCCCGACGTTCTTAGTCATCCTCCAGAGTCAGAATGGCTGGCTGGCATGGCTGTCTCTTTCTAGGGCCCTCTTTGACCCAGAGTCCATTTTATTTACAGTAGGCACATGGATCTGAGGCCAGGGGTGGCCTGTAGTGTGGGCCCAGGTATTCCTTCCTGTCTCCATGTTTCTTATTTCTGGCCTATTTGTTTTTGAGACCAAGACCTTAGTCAATGCCTTAGTCTGTCTTTTTCTTTTATCCTCCCTTTGCTCCCTACTCTTCCTCAGTTTCTACCTTATAGTATACCTTCTTGGCTTCTCAGACTAAATCTCTCAAAGTCATATCTTGTAATCCATCTAAGCATTGTAACTTTCTTTTAATATCCAGGGCAGCTTGCCCAATAAAGGCCATCATGCGTATGCATTTTGATCCTCTGCCTGAGGATTGAAAGGAGTATATCTCCTATATGCCTCCATAATTCTCTCTAGACACATAGAGGGGGAATCATCAGGCCCTTGAATAATCTCTCTTACCTTGGCCAAATTTGTTGGTCACCTAGCGGCCACTAAAATACCCGCAATTAGAACCCGGTGATAAGTGGACAAATGCTCCCTACCTTCAAAGGTGTTGGGGGCCCAGTTGGGTTGGTTCAAGGGAAAGCCATGTTGAATATTTTGGGAAGTTGTGTCGGTCACCCATCTGGTCCGAGAATATTTTTTTCTAGCTTCCAGGAGGATTCTCTTTTGTTCCTCTGTCATGAAGAGAGTCCCTAGGTGTTGTTGGCAGTCATCCCAATTAGGCTCTTGTGAAAACATCAATGACTCAACCACACCTGATAGCCGGGTGGGGTCCTCGGTAAAAGGGGGATTGTTATTTTTCCAGTTACATAGGTCTGAAGAGGAGAAAGGCCATATTGATAGTCTTGCATTTTTCCCCCAAGGACGTCGACAGTCACTGGCCCGTAGGGATAGAGGGGGAGCATCACGGGAGTTCCAGCATTTTCAAATATTCACCGCCGGCGAGTTCCTTTAGCTGGACCAGTTTCCTCCAGCGGAGGAGGGGCTGTGTGTGCAGCGGGGGAGTTATCTGGCGGGCGCTGGGCTGGCTTAGCTTCCTCCAATGGTGGAGAGGCTGAGTCAGCAGCAGAGGAATCACTTAGAGGGTGTTGGGAGTTGGGGGATGTGGGCAGGAGATAAGGAGGGGGAGGAGAGTCCAGTAGAGTCAAATCTTTGACTCAGGGAGAACACAGGGTGGAGGAGGAGGAGGAGCAGAGGGTTTGAGAGATCATGGGGGAAGGAGTAGGAGCAGGGGCAGGGGCAAGGAAAGGCCTCACTCATGGAGGAGGAGATTTGCAGAGGTCCTTCCAAGTAAAGATATATGGCTGTTGATCTGGATGGCTATGTTTCCCTGGCTGAAAGACAATATCTCTTACTTTTTAAATTAGTGGGAAGTAGAAAGATCCTTCTAGGGGCCATCCGAATCTAAAGGTGGGCCATTCTGAGTCACAGAGAGTCTGCTAGGTCCAGGGTTTTACTGAAAAAGAAAGACTCTGAGCCCTTAAGTGTACTTTGGTCCAGTGATCAAGGGTCAGGGACAGAGGCATTGAAGTGCTCTGTCCCATAATGAAAGATACACAAACAGTAAAAGCAACGACACACGACACAGACAAGACAAGAAAATAAAGACACGCATGGACGTCCAACACTGAGACCAGGACTGAGTAGCCGGCAAAACCCGATGGGCTGGCAATACCGAATCTGAAACTAAATATCACTGATTCGAAGAGACTATTGTTCCTCGATTCCAGAATCCTCAGCGGCGTCCCCCAGGTACTTGGCCTGTGGCTCTGTGACACGTATGTCAGCCACCATCGGAGAGAGCTCACACTCTTCATTGACAGCCATTTTGCCAAGCCATAACCTGAAACCTGAAACCAGAAAGAGGCACCTTACATACCCCAAGAGAAGCCTGTTGGGGTCTCGCGTCCGCCGCTGCCGGATCTCGGTGGAACATCCATATGTAAAGGTCGGGTGAGTGTCATGGGAAGAGACCACCAAGAGACTGTCTCATGCAAAAGCAAAGGGTTTATTGGGGGTCCAGCATGCTGGGGCTCAGAGCTCAATTGAATAGAGCAGAGAGCCCTGAGAACAGCTTAAGCAGAGCTTATATATTTTAATTGGAGAGGGCAGGGAGGGAAGTTTATTGATGGGTCCGGGTGAGTGAGATGTTTGCGTGCAAACGAGCGAGGGAGTACATTCTGCAGTTTGGCAGTTGGGGTCAGCACATTCGGGAAACAAGATTAGGAAACAGTTCTCAAGATTTCAACAGTGTTTTATTAAGCATACAGGATAACAGGGAGTGACAAGTACCTATTTTGTTAAACACTCACTACCGAATATACTTTACCAGATTTCCTAATGTCTCTATTGATATCTGATATATTTCCTACATATTTTCAACAATTCATCATTATGACTGACTCTTCACATGTGTGGACATTTACATTCACTCTATACAAAAAACCCTATAGCTAAATAACTTTTGGTCCAAATACTATACTCACTCTCCTTTCTAAACCTACCGACTATCTTTCTAATCCTACCGACTATCCCTTTTTAACTGAAAGTTCTTTTTGACAATCAATCATCCAAGGTACAAGGTCCTATGCAATTGTATATCGATTTATCTGAGACATCAGTGCAGAAAATAAAACAAAGCTAAGTATCACAATCAAGGGCCCAATGCCCTTCTGGGCTTCAAATCTTACCTCGATTTCTCTTTTCATACTTATATTTTACCTATATATTCTTGTAAATATTGCAGGTTCCCAATACCATTATACATCCAGCAGAATGATTCCTAATCCAAATCAAACCTGTTATTAACCGTAACCATACACTGTTCCCACAATCTAAATTTACAGAAGAGCAGAGACATAGTTGGTCTTACAATACAGGAATGTAGGGGATGTTCTAACTGCCGAGAAACTCAAAGGTCCATGCAAAAATGATCCCTGAAGAAGTAGTGGCTAACTGGGTAACTATGAAGGAACTGAGAAAGCAAAAGTCATCTTCCATTGCAAACAACCTGGTCAGGATGAAGGGATGTGTCTGAATCAGCCACTCTCTTCTTAATGTAGAGAAGAAGGACCAAACCAGGCCTGTGTGGAGAGCTGTTTCCAGTTGCCTATGGTTGATATACCATTCTAACTTGTGAAAGTGTCACAGGAAGTAGGGGTAGCCTCCATTTCATGGTACCCTTGGAAGCAACTGTTAGGACAACATGGCTGCCAAGGCAGTGACCTCATTCAGTTCCTGATGGAAGTGACCTCACCTCACATCCTTGGTGATGAAAATCTCTGAACTTGGGATTCAGGAAGCCAGGCACCCAAATCCAGTCCCAGTCCCTGTCCCTGTGTTCTCACTTCTTTGGATTTACCAAGGACAGAGTCAGTCTTTCTTATTACCTACTGATGTGTGCATGGCCAAATGCCAGGAAAGCTCTGAAGAGTGGCCTTTCCTGAGAAAGCATGTATTGGCTCACTGTTGGCTCCTGACAACTTCATGGAGTTCACCAAGGAGACCAGATCTGAGAAAGGACAGGCCATTTTGGGAAAACATTGTATGGCCCACCAGTCAGAGGACACACCGGATAGTCAGAAACCTACTTGGGGAAAAGAGGTGCCTTTGTGGGTGTGGGTGTGTGTTTGTGGTTTTGTCTCATGTTCTGAGAATAGGTAGGAAAGGTGGTTTGTGTGGTTTGGAGTGAACTGTTTCTAATAAGTGATTTGACAAGGTGACTGTTTCTATTTCTGTGTATCCCAATGTGTCCGTGGTTGTAGACATTAGAAAATAGAATGCATCAATGGATGTGTCCTGTCTAGTAGAAAGCGTTCCAGCATTCATCCTGCCAAATTTATGAATGCAATGCAGCTTGCCTTATCAATGGGCAACACCTGCTATATTCCTAAGTTGCTGTTTTCTTCCTGAATACTGGCCACTCTCCAGAATAGGCTCATGGTTGTGTGTCCAAGATATGTACTACGTCCAAGCTCTGTGACATGGCCATGTACTGGATAGCGAAGGAATGGCGAGCATCTCAGAAAACTCAGATATCAGTGTGACCAGAAAGTTTCAGTGGAGAAACCCTGCTTTGGGCCTTTTGCTTACCTTTTGTTCTCTTCCCATGTATGTCAGCAAAGTCTTTGCCTCAGACCACAGCTTTGTGAAGCCTGAAGAAAACATTTTTTAAATAGAAATTAATGGGCCTCACCTGTGGCTCTTTGCTTAATTGCATTGGAAAGGGATGTGTCTGAATCAGCCTCTTGGCGCTGTGTGAGGCTGTGGCTTAGATTCTCAGCACCTGATATATCTAAAGAAAGATCCCATGTGTGCATCCAAAACCAAAATGGGCAAAAGAGTAGTCATTGTGGATGAAGTCTTTCGCCTTCCTCTGTAAGGCTCCTGACCTCCATCAAGTGAGAATAGGGATCCTTTGTTTCAAATTAGTTTTTCAAATCCCTGCAGAGGCTAGCCCATAGGTGCTTGGGTTTTCTCATGACTCCAATTCACATAAAAAACCTAAACCCCAGAGTCAGTAGTCCTCAATTTGGAGAAGCAGAGCAGTATTAACAGCAGGTCTTTTGTTCACTCCTGGATTACAAGAAGGATGTCCAGGGCACCCTGACTTTAGGCAAATGAGGGGCAAGGGAGCTTATTTTGGACACTACCTTGGCCTGCGTCCTTCATGGAAAACTCCAGCCAGAGATAAAAATGAGTGTCTAGATGGAATAAGATGAGGGTCATGTTGGAGTGTTTTGGTTTTAAATGTGGTCATTTGTGTGGGTGTTGGAAGAGATGTGTCTGTCAACATAGGCTTGAACTCTGGTGTGATTCCCCTTAGAGACTGAGTTCTGGAACTGACCTCAGAGAAGTACTGCCATGAATTTTGTTGCAATTTTAGGAGACCACGCATGAGAGTCGCCCTTGGAAACTGAGATATAGGCCCAGGATGGCTTTCCACAGAGCACTGGAAATCTCAGCCAGTATATCACATGATTTTATTCTGAAAGACTTGGCAGCCATAGTTTAGAGTCAAAACACACATACACCTCACATTGTAGAACTCAATAGGCCTGGCTTCTTGTGACCTTTTGGCCACTCTTTGGGAAGCCTATCCTGTGAGAGTTCTTCAGATCTTTCATTGAAATGAGCTTACTCAGCATTTCATGTTTCCTGAATGAATTGAAACCCACAGTGCCTCCAACTTCAACCTTGAATCGTGGATACATAAATATCATAAATTTTTTAAATTCCCATGACCAGTTGGCACTGGAGAAACTTTGGATGTCCTGTTGCTGATCATGAGCATACCAGACAGTGTCTTGAATGACTGGGTTTGGTGAAAATTATGTAGCACAGAGATGCCAGTAAGTTGGAGCCTGCTGAGTAGTGGCCCTAGAGTAGTGGTGTGCAGGTGTGTGATAAAACATCTGTGTTGTGGCTATGTGAATCTGCCATTGCCTACCAAATTGCTTGTGAGTGACATGGTGCAGGTAGCAGACGCTTGTATGAAAAGGCATCTTGTTATATGGAGAGGTTTCAGGGCAATGTTCAGAATAAGTTTGCTATGGTCAAGGGGCAAAGCATTGTGGGATATAAGCCTGGTTAGTGCATTCTCCTGCAGACCCTGACCCACAACACGTGACAGAACTCCCTCCAGCACTTTGTCCCAGTTCAACTCCTTTTATTTCATGGAGCAAATACCAAACTCCTAGTGCAACAACAAGAAACACCACGAAAAGTATAGGATGACCAAGAGGCTTCACAGTCCAAATGGGGAGACACTTAGACCCCAGCTGCCACAGTTTACCAACGAAGAGAGAATTCAACACTGCTGCCTCATGTTCATTGGTAAATAAGAAACCATGTCCTCCAGGTCACATAGATGCAGATTTAGCTTTGATGGTCTCACTACAAAGGAAACTAAAGCTCCTGAAAACAACGTATATTTCAAGTGCCCAACCTCAGAGGCATTTTCTGCAGAAGTCTTTAGGCCAGCAGAGCTCCATGTTTGTGGAGTGTTTACACTGTCCCTTACTTTTGGAAACTCATCTACCAACTCCAAGGTTTTGAACTCCTGAGCATATTCCATTCCAGATATGTATTCACAGATTTTCTATCTCTTCTCCTCTAATTGTGTCTTTCTTGGGGTGAAGGTAATGTCAATGCATGGCTCTGAATGAGAGTGGGAAGATTTTTGTGTGGAACATATTTCCATAAACATTGGATACATTTTTTTATTTTCCATTAGAAATACTGAATTCCTGATACTAACCCAAAACCTACTAGATTCTGACTACTAATCCTAATATGATGGAGAAAAATAAACCAAGCTGAATAGAAATACAAGCAGTTCAGAGGGGGCATGGTGTATAGTTGAACTTGCCTTTTGCATGATAAAGGGTAGGTGTTATAAATGTACTTAATTTTTAATTGAAATAGATCTCCATGTGTTTTTAAAGTTAACAAATATGTGAATTCCTGTCTCCCTTTCTCTGTAGCCTATTCAGCACATGTATTTTTATATGCACATATAGAATCCTACCTGGCATCACACGTATACTATTGTGAGATGGCTGACTTGGCAGATACAAATTGTGAGAAGAGAAAACTCCTCCTAAACGCTGTTGGAACTGAAAATTCAACCAATGTTTTAACTTCCTAGTAATGCAGTATTATTCATATCCATGTTGAGTAAAATAAATATTTTTGCATCTGTGGACGATATATATTTCATGATGAATTTCGTTTGGCACATATATTGCTACTTTTCAATGCCTGTGTTTGCGTTTTGTATATATATATTCTCCAGATTTCTCATAATATTTTATATATGTGTCTTATATACACTCCCTAAATTCATTCATATTCATTTATGTGGATTTATAATCAACTTTTCACTAGATTATTCTCAGAAATATTCATCCACCTGAAATTTATATTATATTCCTAGTACTGAAAACTAACTTCAGTGAATGGTGCATACAAATCCTAATAATGCTACAGTACCTGACCCAGATTAACATCAATGCAAGTAGATTCCTATGGGACATGATGTGTCTTTTGACGTTCATTTTTATTCAACACTGGTGCATTACTATTTCTTCAGGATTGCACATGAGAGGATATATATTTTATCCACAAGTTCACAAATTTATAGGCATTTGTTTCACTTTCAATCACTTCCTGATTCAGAACACATGTATTCCTTCATGATTCTTGACTGGTCTTTTCATGAGATTTTGTTTCAAACACCTTATTTTGATTTCCATAATCGGTATTGAAGCAAAACACACACACTCTTCATGATAAACCATAACTCAAATATTACCATTAGATGAATATCTGGTTGGAATGAATGTTTGTATATCAATATAAGATTTCCTGTTTATTTTCAGATATCAATTCAAACCGTTATTTAAAGTTGGAACCATTTATATTATTTATTCACAGTATGTTCTATTCATGCATTATCTCTATATTCATATACACATGGTCCACCTATTTGTACTCCCACTAATTTATTCATCTTCAAAATATTGCTCCCAGAAGTGTTGGAAGAAGTACTCATGTCACCTGATCTACATATATATTTTATCACAGTAATATTCTGGACAAAATGTGCAAAGGTCACACTTATGATTGTACCAAAGCCTAAATGGAAAGTGAATATGGATTGATAAAAACATCCATTTCCAGGTTGCCTAATGCTCTCAAATGTCAATGCTATTGGTGACTACATATTTGTTTCTTCCTAAGATTATATATTGAAACTCAACCCGGTTGAAAATGAATAAGCCTATCACTCACTTTATACTTTGCCTGATTTCGTAATGTCGCTATTGATATCTGCTTTCCTATATATTTTTCCCAGGTCATAATTTGACTGACTCTTCACATGTGTTGACATTTACCTTCATTCTCTACCCGAAACCCTATTGCTAAAGAACTTTTGGTCCAAATCCTAAACTCACTCTTCTTCCTAATCCTACCGACTATCATCCTAATCCTGTAGACTATCGTTTTTGACTGGATGTTATCTTCTACATTCAATCAACCAAGGTACAAGGTCCTATGCCATTGTATATCGATTTATCTGAGACATCTATGAGGAACATAATTCAATGCTAAGTATCACAATCAATGGCCCAATGCCCTTCTGGGCTTCAAATCTTAAATAGATTTCTGTTTTCATACATATATTTCACCTCTATATTCTTATAAATATCGCAGGTTCCCAATACCATTATTCATCCAGCAGAATGATTCCTAACCCAAATCTATCATGTTATTAACTCTAACCCTACACTGTTCCCTCAATCTAACTTTACTGAAGCACAGGGACAGAGTTGGTCTTATAATACAGGAAAGTAGGGGATCTTCCACCTGCTGAGAACCTCAAAGATCCGTTCAGAAATTATATCTGGAGAAGATGTAGGCAGCTATGAAGGACCTGAAAGAGCAAAAGTCATCTTCAATAGCAAACAACCCTGTCAGGATCGAGGGTTGTGTCTGAATCAGCCTCTCTCTTCTTATTGTAGAGAAGATGGACCAAACCAGACATTTGTGGAGAGCTGTTCCTGGGTTCCTAATGTTGATATACCATTCTAACTTGTGAAAGTGTCACAGGAAGTAGAGGCAGCCTCCATCTAATGATACCCTTTGAAGCAACTCTTAGGACAAAGTCATTGAAAAGGCAGTGACCTCATTCAGTTCCTGAAGGAAGTGACCTACCTCACTTCCTTGGTAATGGAACTCTCTGAACTTGGGATTTAGGAAGCCAGGCACACAAAGGCAGTCCCACTCCCAACCCAGTGGTCTCCCTTGTTTGGATTTACCAAGGACAGAATCTGTTTTTCTTATTACCTACTGATGTGAGGATGGCCAAATGCCAGGAAAGCTCTGAAGAGAGGCCATTCCTGAGAAAGTAGGTAGTGGCTCACCGCTGGCTCCTGACAACTTCACAGAGTTGGCCAAGGAGACCAGATCTGAGACAGGACAGGCCATGATGTCGGAACATAATATGGCCCACCAGTCAGAGGACAGTCCGGAAAGTCACAGACCTACTTGGGGGAAGGAGGTGCCTTTGTGGGTTTGGGTGTGTTTTTGTGGTTTTGTCTGATGTTCTGAGAATAGGTAGGAAAGGCGGTTTGTTTGGTTTGGAGTAAACTGTTTCTAGTAAGTCGTTTGACAAGGCGAGTGTTTCTAAGTCTGTGTTTCCCACTGTTTCCATTGTTTTAGACTTTAAAAAAGAGAATGCATCATTGGATGTGTCCTGTCTAGTAGAAAGCTTCCCATCATTCATCCTGCCTAATTTATGAATGGACTGTGGGTTGCCTTATTGAATGGTAACACCTGCTATCTTCCTAAGTTCCTGTTTTCTTCCTGAATTCTGGCCACTCTCCAGAATAGGCTTATGGTTTTGTGTCTATGATATGTACCACATCCAAGCTCTGTGACATGGCCATGTACTGCATAGCTGAAGGGAATGGCGAACATCTCACAAAACACAGATATCAGTGTGACAAGTAAAATCTCAGTGGAGAAACCCTGCTTTTGGCCTTTTTCTTACCTATTATTCTGTTGCCCAAATGTCAGGAATGTCTTGGCCTCAGGCCACCCATTTGTGATGCCTGAAGAAAACATTTTTCAAATGGAATTGAATGGCCATCACCTGTTGCTAATTGCTTAATTGCATTGGAAACAGATGTGTCTCAATCAGCCTCTGGCCCTGTGTGAGGATGTGGCTTAGATTCTCAGCACCTGATGGATCTAGAAAAGTTCCCATGTGTGCATCTAAAATTAAAATTGCCAAAAGAGCACTCATTTTGGATGAAGTCTCTCGCCTTCCTTTGTAAGGTTCCTGACTTCCATCAAGTGAGAATAGGGATCCTTTGGGTCAAATAAGATATTCAAAGCCATGCAGAGGTGCTTGAGTTTTATCATGACTCCAAATCACATTAAGAATATATACCCGACAGTCAGTAGGCCCCAAATTGTAGAAGCAGAGCAGTATTAATGGCAGGCCTATTTGATCACTCCTGGTTCACAGGAAGGGTGTCCAGGCCACCCTGACATTAGGCAAATGAGGGGCAAGGGAGCTTATTTTGGACACTGTCTTGAGCTGCACCACTCAAGGAAACCTCCAGCCAGAGGTGATGATGAGTGTATATATGCAAGAAGATGAGGGTCATGTGGGAGTGTTTTAGTTTTAATTGTGGTCATTTTTGTGGCAGTTGGAAGAGATGACTGGGTCCACCTGGGCTTAAACTCTGGTGTGATTCCCCTTAGAGAGTGCGTTCTGGAACTGACCTCAGAGAAGCATGGCCATGAATTGTGTTGGGATATTAGGAGGCCACACATGAGAGTCGCCCTTGAAATCTGAGATCTATGCCCAGGTTGGCTTTCCACAGAGCACTGGGAATATCTGCCAGCATATCACATGATTTTATTCTGAAAAACTTGGCAGAAATAGTTGAGAGTCTAAACACACATGGACCTCACATTGTAGACCTCAATGGGCCTGGCTTCATGTGACCTTTTGGCCACTCTTTGGGGAGACTTACCTGTGAGAGTTCTCCAGAGCGTTTATTGAAATGAGCCTCCTAATCATTTAATGGTTTCTGAATGAACTGAAGCCCACAATGACTCCAACTTCATACTTGAAAAATAGCTAGATAAATACCATGAAATGTTTGAAATTCTCATGATCAGGTAGCACTGGAGAAACTTTGGTTGTCCTGTTGCTGATCATGAGTATGCCAGACAGTGCCTTGATTGACTGGGTTTCATGAAAATGGTGTAGAAAAGAGATGCCAGTAAGTTGGAGCCTGAGTAGTGGGTCTAGAGCAATGGTGGGCAGGTGTGTGATAAAACGTCTGTGGTGGGCCCATGTGGATCTGCCATTGGCTTCCAAAAGGCATGTTACTGACATGGTGCAGTCAGCAGACCCTTATATGTAAAGGCATCTTGTTATATGGAGATGTTTCAGGGCAATGTTCAGAATCAGGTTGCTATGGTCAAGGGGGCAAGCTATGTGGATTAGAAGCCTGCTTGGTGCATTCTCCTGCAGACCCTGACCCACTACACGTGACAGAACTCCCTCCAGCACTGTATCCCAGTTGAACTCCTTTTATTTCATGAAGCAAATACAAAACTCCAGTGCAGCAGCAAAAAACACCATGAAAAGTGGTGGACGACCATATGGCTTCACAGTCCACACGGGGAGAAAATTAGCCCCCAGTGGCCACAGTTTACCTACAAAGAGAAAATTCAGCACTGCTGCCTCATGTTCATTGGAAAATAATAAACCATGTCGTCCAGGTCACGTAGATGCAGACCCAGCTTTGATGATGTAACTACAAAGGAAGCTAAAGATCCTGACAACTACATATATTTCAAGTGCTCAATCACAGAGGCAGTTTCTCAAGAAGTCTTTAGGCCAAAGAGCTCCATGTTTGTGGAGTATTTACCCTGTCCCTTACTTTTGGAAACTCCTCTACCTCTTCTAAAGTGTACTCCTGAGCATATTCCATTCCAGATATGTAGTCACAGATTTTCTCACTCTTCTCCTCTAAGTGTGTCTTACTTGAGGCGAAGGTAATGTTCTCAAGGAGCGTGGAAAGGTTTTTTGTGTAGCACATATTTACATACACATTTGATTCATTTACCAATTTTCCATTCGAAATACTGAATCCCTGACACTAACCGATAGCCTACTAGACTCTGACTACTAATCCTAATATGATGGAGAAAAATAACCCAAACAGAATTAAATACAAGCAGTTCAGAGGAGGCATGGTGTATAGTTGGATTGCCTTTTGCATTATATAGGGTAGGAGTTATAAATCTAGTCAATTTTTTTGTTGAAATAGTTCTCCGTGTGTTTTTAAAGTTAACACATATATGAATTCCTGTCTCCCTTTCTTTGTAGCCTATTCAGCAAATGTATTTTTATATGCACATATAGAATCATACCTGGTACCACACTTACATTCATGTGAGGTGGCTTACTTGGCAGATACAAATTGTGAGAAGAGATCACTCCTCCTAAACGCTTTTGGAACTTTAAATTCAACCTATGGGTGAGCTTCCTAGTTGAACAACATTATACATAAATCCATATTCAGTAAAATGAATATTTTTGGATCAGTGGATGATATATATTTCATGGTGAATTTCGATTGGCATAATATTGCTGCTTTATAATGTCTCTGTGTGTGTTTGTATATATATATATATATATATATATATATATATATATATAGAGAGAGAGAGAGAGAGAGAGAGAGAGAGAGAGAGAGAGTCTCCAGATTTTTCAAAATATGAAATATATGTGTCTTATTGTTCACTCCTAAAATTCATTATATTCCCCTATGTGGATTTATAATAAACTTTCACAAGATTATTCTCAGAAATATTCATCCACATGAACTGCATATTTGTTTCTTAGTACTGACAACTATCTTCAGAGACTGGTGCTTACAAATCCTAATATTTCTACAGTAACTTTCTCAGTTGAACATCAATGCAAGTAGATTCCAATGGGACGTGAAGTGTATTTTGGCATTCATTTTTATTCAACACTGGTACATTATTATTTCTTCACTTTATGCACATCTTAGGATATATATTTCATCCACAAGTTCGCAAATTTATAGGCATTTGTTTCACTTTCCATCACTTCCTGATTCAGAACAAATGTATTCCTCCATGTTTCTTGACTGGTTTTTTCATGAGACTTCTTTCTAAACACATTATTTTCGAATTCCATAATCACTTTTGAAGCAAAACTCACACACCCTTCATGATAAACCATAACCCTAACATTACATTAGAAGTATAAGTGGTTGGAATGAATGATTGTATATCATTAAAGATTTTTAAGATATTTTCAGATATCAATTCAATCCATTATTAAAAGTGGAACTAGTTATATTATTTATTCACAGAATTGACTATTCATGCATTATCTCAATATTTATAGACAGAGGGTACACCTCTTTGTACCACCAATAATAATTTATACATCTTCAAAATATTGCTCTCAGAAATGCTGGAAGATATACTTATATCACCTGATCTACATATACATTTTATTACAGTAATATTCTGGACACAAAATGCAAACTACACACTTTTGATTGTACAAAACCGTAAATGGAAAGTGAACATGGTTTAATAAAAACATCCATGTCCAGGTTGTCTAATGCTCTCAAATTTCAATCCTATTTGTGACCACATATTTGTTTCTTTTTAAGATTATATATTCAAACTCAACCCTGTTGAAAATGTCTAATCCTATCACTCACTTTATACTTTGCCTGATTTCGTAAGGTCTCTATTGATATCTGCTTTCCTACATATTTTTCCCAGTTCATCATTGTGACAGACTCTTCACATGTGCTGATACTTACATTCAATCTCTTAGCGAAATCCTATGACTAAAGAACTTTTGTTCCAAATTCTATACTCATTCTTCTTCCTAAACCTACTGACACTCTTCCTAATCCTACTGACTATCCCTTTTTTACTGGATGTTCTCTTCTACATTCAATCATCCAAGGTACAATGTCCTATGTCATTGTATATTGATTTATCTGAGATATCTGTACAGAACGTAAATCAAAGCTAAGTATCCCAATCAAGGGCTGAATGCCCTTCTGGGCTTCAAATCTTACCTAGATTTCTGTTTTCATACATATATTTCCCTTGTATATTCTTATAAATATCACAAGTTCCCATATCATTATTCATCCCACAGATTGTTTCTTAACCAAAATCAAACCTCTTATTTACCCTAACCATAAACTGTTTCCTTAATCTAACTTTACAGAGGAGCAGGCACAGAGTTGGTATTAGAATACAGGAATGTGGGGGATCTATCACCTGCTGAGAACCACAAATATCCATGCAGATATAATCCTTGGAAAAGATGTAGGCCGCTATGAAGGACCTGAGAGAGCAAAAGTCAACTTCCATGGTAAACAACCTGGTCAGGAAGAAGGGATGCGTCTGAATCAGCCTCTCTCTTCTTAATGTAGACAAGATGGACAAAACCAGGCCTGTGTGGAGAGCTGTTCCCGGGTGCTTATGGTTGATATACCATTCTAACTTGTGAAAGTGTCACAGGTAGTAGGGGGAGCCTCCAGTTCATGGGACCCTTGGAAGCAACAGTTAGAACCAAGTTGTTGCCAAGGCAGTGACCTCATTCAGTTCCTGAAGGAAGTGTCCTACCTCATTTCCTTGGTGATGGAACTCTCTGAACTTTGAATCCAAGAAACCAGGCAACCAGAGCCAGACGCAGTCCCAGTCCAAGTGGGCTCACTTGTTTGGATTTACCACAGACAGAGTCAGTCTTTCTTGGTACCTACTGATGTCAGGATGACTACATGCCAGGAGAGCTCTCAAGAGGGGCCTTTCTTGAGAAATCAGGTAGTGTCTCACTGCTGGCTCATGACAACTTCATCAAATTGTCTAAGGAGACCAGATCTGAGACAGGACAGGCAATTTTGTGGGAACATAGTATGGCCCACCAGTCAGAGACCTCTCCGGATAGTTACAGTTCTACTTGGGGTAAGGAGGTGCCTTTGTGGGTGTGGGTGTGAGTTTGAGGTTTTGCCTCATGTTCTGAGAATAGGTAGGTAAGGCAGTTTGTTTGGTTTGGAGTGGACTGTGTCTAGTAAGTCGTTTGACAAGACGAGTGTTTCTATGTCTGTGTATCTCACTGTGTCCGTGGTTGTAGACATTAGAAAAGAGAATGCATCAATGGATGTCTCCTGTCTAGTAGAAAGCTTCCCAGCATTCATCATGCCCAGTTGATAATGGACTGTGGCTTGCCTTATGGTTGGGCCAAACCTGCTATCTTCTTAAGTTCCTGTTTTCTTCATGAATTCTGGCCACTCTCCAGAATAGGCTCATGGTTTTGTGTCCAAGATATGTACCACCTTCAAGCTCTGTGACATGGCCATGTACTGGATAGCTGAATTTAATTGGGAGTATCTCAGAAAACTCAGATATCAGTGTGACCAGTAAAGTATCAATTGAGAAACCCCGCTTTGGGCCTGCTGTTGTCCTGAAAGTCAGGTAGGTCTTTGCCTCAGGCCAAACTTTGTGAAGCCTGAAGAAAACAGTTTTCAAATGGAAATGAATGGGCATCACCTGTGGCTCTTTGCTTAATTGCTGTGGTAAGGGATGGGTCTGAATCAGCCTCTTGGCCCTGTGTGAGGCTTTGGCTTATATTCCCACCACCTGATTGATCTAAAGAAAGATCCCATGTGTGCATCCTAAACCATAATGGCCAAAAGAGCAGTTATTGTTGATGAAGTCTCTCCCCTTCCTCTTTAAGGTTCTTGACTTCTATCAAGTGAGAATAGGGATCCTTTGCATCAAATGAATTCTTCTAATCCCTGCAGAGCCTGGCCCATAGGTGCTTGGATATTGTCATGATGCCAATTCACATAAAGACTCTAAACCCCAGAGTCAGAAGGCCTCAAATTGGAGAAGTGGAGCAGTATTAAATGCAGGCCTATTTGATCCATCCTGGTTCACAGGAAGAGTGTCCAGGCCACCCTGACTTTAGGCCAATGAGGGGCAAGGGAGGTTATTTTGCACACTGTCTTGGGCTGGGCCCCTCATGGACACCTCCAGCCAGAGGTAATGATGAGTGTGTATATGGAAGAAGATGAGTGACATGTGGGAGTGTTTTGGATTTAATTGTGTTCATTTGGGTGGTGGTTGGAAGAGATGACTGGGTCCACCTGGGCTTGAACTCTGGTGTGATTCCCCTTTGAAACTGATTTCTGATTCTGATCTCAGAGAAGTATTGCCATGAATTTTGTTAGGATTTTAGGAGGCCATGCCTGAGAGTCGCCTTGGAAACTGAGAGCTAGCCCCAGGGTGGCTTTCCCCAGAGTGCTGGGAATCCAGCCAGGATATCACATGATTTTATTCTGAAAGACTTGGCAGCCATAGTTGACAGTCAAAACACACATGGACCTCATACTGTATACCCCAATGGGCCTGTCTTCATGTGACCTGTTGACCACTCAAGACATTCCATATGCTGCAGATATAACCTCTTCTAACCTTGAGTTGAGCTGCATTGCTTGTGGTCCTGTCTTTCCTTGTCTTTTCATACTGTTCGCATTTCTTTCTGCTTGTTGAAACTGTTGTGTTATTGAAAATTCCCCCATATATTTATATTGCTCTTGTATCCTTGCAAAGTCTCCCTTGCAGGTGCAGTTGAGGGTCTGCCCCTCCTACAATAGGGGCAATGTGCCTACCAACCCAGGAGGCCACTGGGCTTGTTCTGAAGGTCAGTAGCAGGTCCGCCGACCTTACAGGTGTGGACGGAGGCTCTGCCACTCTGCGGGTGCTGGGCCTGTTCTATGAGTGGGTCAGAGGTCCATCTGCCTTGGAGGCATGGGCGGTGGCTCTGCCCCTCACCCTCTCAATGTGTTTTTAAAGTTAACAAATATGTGAATTCCTGTCTCCATTTCTCTGTAGCCTATTCAGAACATGTATTTTTATATGCACATATAGAATCCTACATGGTATCACACGTACATTCTTGTGAGTTTGGCTGAATTGGCAGATAAAAATTGTGAGAAGAGATCCCTCCTCCTAAACGATTTTGGAACTGAAAAGTCAACATATGGGTTACCTTCCTAGTTGCAAAACATTATACATAAATTCATGTTCAGTAAAATGAATATTTTTGGATCTGTGGATAATATATATTTCATAGTGAATTTCAATTGGCATATATATTGCTACTTTTTAATGTCTGTGTGTGTTTTGTGTGTGTGTGTGTGTGTGTATATATATATATATATATATATATATATATATATATATATATACTCTACAGATTCTTAAAAATATGAAATATATTTGTCTTATTATACACTCCCTAAATTCATTCATGTTCATGTATGTGGATTAATAATCAACTTTTCACAAGATTATTCTCAGAAAGATTCATCCACCTGAAATACATATTTGTTTTCTAGTACTGAAAATTAACTTCAGTGAATGGTGCATAGAAATCCTAATAATTCTACAGTAACTGACCCAGTTTAGCTTCAATGCAAGTAGATTTCTATGGGACATGATGTGTATTCTGACGTTTATTTTTATTCAACACTGGTACATTAATATTTTATTCAGTTTTTGCACATCATAGGATATATATTTCATCCACAAGTTCACAAATTTATAGGAATTTGTTTCATTTTCAATCAATTCCTGCTTCAAAACACATGTAGACCTCCAGGTTTCGTGACTGGGCTTTTAATGAGATTTCTTTCCAAACACATTATTTTCGATTTACATAATCACTTTTGAAGCAAAACTCACACACTCTTCATGAAAACTCATTACCCTAATATTACCATTAGAAGTATAACTGGATGGAATGAATTATTGTATATCAATATAAGATTTCCTGTATATTTTCAGATATCAATTCAGCCCATTATTGAAAGTTGAAACCAGTTATATTATATATTCACATTATGATCTATTCATTCATTATCTCTATATTCATAGACACCGTGTACACATAATTGTACCAATGTCTAAATGGAAAGTGAGCATGTATTTCTAAAAACATCCATGTCCAGGTTGACTAATGCTCTCAAATGTCAATCCTATTGGTGACTAAATATTTGTTTCTCCTGAAGATTAAATATTCAACCTCAACCCTCTTTAAAATATCTAATCCTATCACTCACTTTATACTTTGCCTGATTTCCTAATGTCTCTATTGATATCTGCTTTCCTACATATTTTCCCCAGTTCATCACTGTGACTGACTCTTCACATGTGCTGACATTTACATTCATTCTCTACCTGAAACCCTATTGCTAAAGAAATTTTAGTCCAAATCCTTTACTCACTCTTGATTCTAAACCTAATGACTATCTTCCTAATCCTACCTACTATCCCTTTTTGAATAGATGTTCTCTTCAACATTCAATCATTCAAGGTACATGGTCCTATGCCATTGTATACCAATTGATCTGAAACAACTGTGCAGGACTTAATTCAAATCTAAGTATTTAAATCAAGGGCCCAATGCCCTTCTGGGATTCAAATCTTACCTAGACTTCTGTTTTCATATTTTTCATATTTCGACTACATACTCTTATAAATATACCAGGTTCCAAATACCATTATTCATCCCACAGAATGATTCCTAACACAAATGGAACATGTTATTAACCCTAACAATACACTGTTCACTCAATCTAATTTTACAGATGAGCAGGGACACAGTTTATCTTACAATACAGCAATGTAGGGTATCTACCACCTGCTGAAAATCTCAAATGTCCAAGCAGAAATGATCCCTGGAGAAGACGTAGGCAGCTATGAAGGACCTGAGAGAGCAAAAGTTATCTTCTATGGCAAACAAAGATGTCAGGATGAAAGGATGTGTCTGAATCAGCCTCTCTCTTCTTAATGTAGAGAGGATGGTCAAAACCAGGCCTGTGTGGAGAGCTGTTCCCAGGAGCCTATGTTTGATATACCATTCTAACTTGTGAAAGTGTCAGAGAAAGTAGGGGCAGCCTCCATCTCATGGGACCCTTGGAAGCTACTGTTAAGACAAAGTGGTTGTCAAGGCAGTGACCTCATTCAGTTCCATAAAGAAGTGACCTACCCCACTTCTTTGGTGAGGAAACTCTCTGAACTTGGAATCCAGGAAACCAGGCACCCAGAGCCATTCCAAGTCCCAGTCCCAGTGGGCTCACTTGTTTTGATTTACCAAGGACAGAGTCAATCTTTCTTGGTACCTACAGATGTGAGGAAGGCCAAATGCCAAGAGAGCTATGAAGAGGGGGCCTATCCTGAGAAAGCAGGAAGTGGTTCACTACTGGATCCTCACAACTTCACAGAGATGGCCAAGGAGACCAGATCTGAGACAGGACAGGCCATTTCATTGAAACATAGAATTGCCCACCAGTCAGAAGACACTCTGGATCGTCAGAGACCTACTTGGGGAAGGAGGTGCCTTTGTGTGTGTGGGTGTGGGTTTGTGGTTTTATCTCATGTTTTGAGAATAGGTAGGAAAGGCGGTTTGTTTGGTTTGGAGTGGACTGTTTCTAGAAAGTCATTTGACAAGGCGAGTGTTTCTATGTAAATGTATCCAACACTGTCCGTGGTTGTAGACATGTGAAAGAGAATGCAACAATGGATATGTCCTATCTAGTAGAAAGCTTCCCAGCATTCATCCTACCCAATTTGTGAATGGATTGCAGCTTGCCCTATAGATGAGCAACCCCTACTATCTTCCTAAGTTTTGTTTTTCTTCCCGCATTCTGGCCACTATTCAGAATAGGCTTATGATTTTGTGTCCAATATATGTACCACCTCCAAGCTCTTTGACATGGCCATGTAATGGATAGCAGAATGGAATGGCGAGCATCACAGAAAACGCAGATATCAGTGTGACCAGGAAAGTCTCAGTGGAGAAACCCTACTTTGGACCTTTTGCTTACCTATTGTTCTATTGCCCTGAATGTTAGGAAGGTCTTTGCCTCAGGCCACCCCTTTGTGAAACCTGAAGAAAACCATTTTCAATTGGAAATGAATGGGCATCACCTGTGGTTCTTTGCTTAGTTGCTTTGGAAAGGGATGTGTCTGAATAAGCCTCTTGACCCTCTGTCAGGCTATGGCTTAGATTCTCAGCACCTGATGGATCTAAAGAAAGTTCCCACGTGTGTATCTAAAACCAAAATGGTAAAAATATCGGTCATTGTGGATGAAGTCTCTTGCTTTCCTCTGTTAGGTTCCTGACCTCCATCAAGTGAGAATAGGGATCCTATGGGTCAAATGTGTTATTCAAAGCCCTGCAGAGCTGCTGGGGTTTGCTCATGACTCCAATTCACATAAAGAATCAAAACCCCACAGTCAGAAGGCCTCAAATTTGAGAAGCAGATCAGTATTAAGGGCAGGCCTATTTGACCACTCCTGGTTCACAGGAAGTATGTCCAGGCCACCCTGAAGTTTGGCAAATGAGGTGCATGGGAGCTCATTTTGGACACTGTCTTGGACTGTGCCCCTCATGGAATACTCCAGCCGAAGGTTATGATGAATGTCTATATGGAAGAAGTTCAGTGCCATGTGGGAGTGTTTTGGTTTTAATTGTGGTCATTTGTGTGGTGGTTGGAAAAGATGACTTGTTCCAACTGGGCTTGGACTCTGGTGTGATTCCCCATAAGTCTGAGTTCTGAAACTGACTTCAGACTAGTATTTCCATGAATTGTTTTGGGATTTTAGGAGGCCACACATGAGAGTCACCCTTGTAAACTGAGTTCTAGGCCCATGATGGATTTCAAAATCACACTTGGAATCTCATCCAGGATATCATATGATTTTATTCCTAAATAGTTGGCAGCCATAGTTAAGAGAGAAAACACACATGGATCTCACATTGTAGACCTCAATGGGCCTGGATTCATGTGACCTCTGAGCCCCTATTTGGGAATCCTTGCCTGTGAGAGTTCTCCAGAGCTTTCTTTCAAATGAGCTTTCTCAAAATTTTATGGTTCCTGGATGAATGGGAAACCCACAGTGGCTCCAACTTCATCCTTGAAAATGGCTAGATAAATATCATGAAATTTTGGACATTCCCATGACCAGGGGGCACTAGAAAACCTTTCGATGTTCTATTGCTGATCATGAGTGTACCAGACAGTGCCTTGATTGACTGGGTTTCAAGAAAATGGTGTAGAACAGAGATGCCAGTAAGTTGGAGCCTTCTGAGTAGTGGGCCAAGAGCAGTGGTGTGCGGGTGTGTGATAATACATCTGTGTTGTGGCCATCTCACAACACAGATGTATTATCACCACACCGCACACCACTGCTCTTGGCCCACTACTCAGAAGGCTCCAACTTACTGGCATCTCTGTTCTACACCATTTTCTTGAAACCCAGTCATCAAGGCATGTCTGTACACTCATGATCAGCATGACATCGAAAGGTTGTTAGTGCCCCTGGTCATGGGAATGTCCAAATTTCATGATATTTATCTAGCCATTTTCAAGGATGAAGTTGGAGCCACTGTGGGTTTCCCTTCATTCATGAACCATACAATATCAGCAAGAAAGACCATGAAAAGTGGAGGATGACCAAAGGGCTTCACAGTCCACACGGGGAGACATTTAGCCCCAATGGCCTTAGTTTACCTACAAAAAGAGAATTAATCTCTGCTGTGCCATGTTCATTGGAAAATAAGAAAACATGTCCTCCAGGTCACATAGATGTAGATCCAGCTTTGATGGTCTCACTACAAAGGAAACTAAAGCTCCTGACAACAACATATATTTCAAGTGCCCAACCTCAGAGGCAGTTACTCAAGAAGTCTTTAGGCCAGCAGAAGTCCATGTTTGTGGAGGGTTTACCCTGTCCCTTACTTTTGGAAACTCCTCTACCACCCCCAAGGTTTTGAACTCCTGAGCATTTTCCATTCCAGATATGTATTCACAGATTTTCTAATTCTTCTCCTCTAATTATGTCTTACTTTGGGACAAGGTAATGTGAAGGCATTGTTCTGGATGAGAGTGGGAAGTTTCTTGTGTAGCACATATATGCATACACATTGAATTCATTTTCCTATTTTCCATTCGTAATACTGAATCCCTGACACTAAACCATACCCTACTAGACTCTGACTACTAATCCTAATATGATGGAGAAAAATAACCCAAACAGAATAGAAATACATGCAGTTCAGAGCAGGCATGGTGTATAGTTGGACTTGCCTTTTGCGTGATGAAGGCTTGGTGTTATAAATCTAGTCAATTTTTTATTGAAATAGTTCTCTATGTGTTTTTAAATTTAACAAATATGTGAATTCCTGTCTTCCTTTCTCTGTAGCCTATTCAGCACATGTATTTTTATATGCACATATAGAATCCTTCCTGGTATCACACGTACATATTTGTGAGTTGGCTGACTTGGCAGATGCAAACTGTTAGACGAGATCACTCCTCCTAAATGCTGTTCGAACTGAAAATTCAAACTATGGGTGAGCTTCCTATTTGAACAACATAAATCCATGTTCAGTAAAATGAATATTTTTGCATCTGTGGATGATATATATTTCATGGTGAATTTCGATTAGCATACATAATGCTACTTTTTAATGTCTCTGTGTGTGTGTATTTATATATATATATATATATATATATATATATATATATATATATGTATTCACTCTCCAGATTTTTCGAAATATGAAGTATATGTGTCTTATTATACACTCCCTAAATTCATTCATATTCACGTATGTGGATTTATAATCATCTTTTCACAAGATTATTCTCAGAAATATTCATCCACCTGAAATACACATTTGTTTTTTCCTAGTACTGACAACTAACTTCAGGGGATCATATGATGGCCCCAATGGGAGTTCATCATCCCCGTGTACCACATCACTGTGTGGAGAATGACGAGTTAGAAAGGCTAAAAGCTATCTTGTTAGGAATTTTCAGCAAAATTGAGGTGCTCCAAAACCTAGAGGAAGGATTTCCATCAATGGCCAATCAGCTACGGGCGCTCAAACTTGAGTGATTTGTCCACAGGGAGGGTCACGCTGCTTATTCAGCAAATCACCCTGCAGCTAGAATCTGCTGTGCACACCGGGAAACGACCAGATAGCAACGCAAAGATACAGCACTGAAAATTCTGTGGGCTCCTGCCAGCTGTGCAATCACTGTGGTCAGTGCTGAATTCTGGGTTTGAGACGGGGGAAGGAAGCAGTCCAATTCGGTTCTCCACATCGGTCATACCACAGAGGAAGCCAGCGGCCACCATCTTGGAGAGCTGACATCACCATCGCTGTTTTCGACTGATCGCATCTCATTCAGCTATAGAACAGGTAATTTCAGGCTGCCATTCACCTGCATCTCCAGACAAATTACTCAGGCTCAGTGCTAAAGAACCCACAGAAATTTCTTCTTAGAGCCTGCTCCTATCAAAACATACACCGAGCATGGAGCGGCCAAATTCCGGCTCCTGGAACTGCTCTGGCCCAGGGCTAAAGAACCCGCAGAAACTGCTTCTCGGTCCGGGTCCTGCTGAATACTGTGGAGGTAAATACCAACCAATCCTTCATAGGCAGTGGCAACAGGATTGAGATGGGGCTTGTGAGGGCCAGTCAGGACTCACCCGTTGCTTTGGTCACCCGGCAAACGGAACTAAATGCTGCCGTTCGCATGGGATACCAACATGGCAGAGATCTGATGTCATCACAAAGCGGTGAAGGAGATAACTTCATCAATACCAGTGACGACAGAAACAGTTGGTCTGTTGGTAAAGAAAGTGACTCACAAACACCCAAGTCTCTCTCACTTTGTCATCAAGCCAGAGGGGCAGAGCAGAGCTGCCGCCTGCACCTGGAAGAGGCCCAGCGACCCACCAGCGTGGTAGTCACGTCACCACAATTCTCGTAGGGGCAGAGCATTGCCACTGCCTGTGCCCGGAACAGGCCCAGTGACCCGCAGGCGTGGTTGTCACGTCACCCCAATTGGAGTAGGGGCAGAGCAGAGCCACAGCCCGAGCCCGCGAAGTAGTCAGACCTGCAACGGACCTGCGGAACAGGCCCAGCAGCCTGCCGGCATGGTAGACACATCACCCCAATTGGAGTAGAGGCAGAGCAGAGCCGCTGCCCGTGCCCGCAAGGTAGGCAGACCTGCGACTGACTGGCAGAACAGGCCAGGCGGCCTGCCGGCATGGTAGACACGTCACCCCAATTGGAGTAGTGGCAGAGCAGAGTCGTCGCCCACGCCCGGAACAGGCCCAGCGACCCGCTGGCGTGGTAGACACGTCACCCCAATTAAAGTAAGGGCAGAGCAGAGAGGCCGAACGTGCCTGCAAGGTAGCCAGACCTGCGAACGACCGGCAGAACAAGCCCAGGGTTCCAACTACAAATCATAACATGATGGAGAAAAATAAACCAAACAAAATAGAAATACAAGCAGTTCAGAGGAGGCATGTTGTATAGTTGGAGTTGCCTTTTTCATGATATAGCGTAGGAGTTAAAAATCTACTCAAGTATTTCTTGAAATAGATTTCCATGTGTTTTTAAACTTAACAAATATGTGAATACCTGTCTCCCTTTCTCTGTAGCCTATTCAGCACATGTATTTTAATATGAACATATAGAATCCTACCTGGTGCCACAGGTACATTCTGGTGAGGTGGCTGACTTGGCAGATACAAATTGTGATAAGAGACCACTCCTACAAAACGCTGTTGGAATTGAATATTCAGCCTATGGGTTAGCTTCCTAGTTGAAAAACATTATACGTAAATCCATTTTCACAAAAATGAATACTTTTGGATCTGTGGATTATATATATTTCATGATGAATTTCAATTGGTGTATATATTGCTACTTTTTAATGTCTCTGTGTGTGTGTGTGTGTGTATAAATATACACTCTACAGATTTTTCAAAATATGAAATATATGTGTCTTATTATACAATCCATAAATTCATTCATATTCATGTATATGGATTTATAATCAAATTTCACATGGTTATTCTCAGAAATATTCATCCACCTGAAGTACATATTTGTTTCTTAGTACTGAAAACTAACTTCAGTGAATGGTGCATACAAATCCTAATATTTCTATCATAACTGACCCAGTTTAACATCAATGCAAGTAGATTCCTATGGGACATGATGTGTATTTTGATGTTCATTTTTATTCAACACGGGTACATTACTATTTCTGCAGTTTATGCACATCATAGGATGTATATTTTATTCACAAGTTAGCAAATTTATAGGCATTTGTTTCACTTTCAATCACGTCCTGCTTTAGAACCCATGAATTCCTCCATGTTTCTTGCCTGGTATTTTCATAAGAACTCTTTCCATACATATTATTTTCAATTTCCATAATCATTTTTGAAGCAAAACTCACACATCATTCATGATAAACAATAATCCTAATATAACCAATAGATGTATAACTGATTACAATGAATGATTGTATATCAATATAAGATTCCTTATATATTTTCAGATATCAATTCCATCTATTATTTAAAGGGGAACCAGTTATATTATTTATTCACACAATGGTCTATTCATACATTATCTCTATATTCATAGACACAGGGTACACCTCTTTGTACCCCCAATACTAATTTATATGTCTTCAAAATACTGCTCTCAGAAATGGTGGAAGAAATACTCATGTCATTTGATCTACATATACATTTTGTCACAGTAATATTCAGGACACAAAATGCAAAGGTCACTCTTCTGATTGTACCAAAGCCTAAACGGAAATGAGCATGCATTACTAAAAACATCCATGTCCAGGTTGCCTAATGCTCTCAAATGTCAATCCTATTAGTGACTACATATTTGTTTCTTCCTAAGATTATATATTCAACCTCAACCCTGTTGAAAATGTCTAATCCTATCACTCAATTTATACTTTGCCTGATTTCCTAATGTCTCTACTGATATCTGCTTTCCTACATATTTTCCGCAGTTCAATATTGTGACTGACTCTTCACATGTGCTGACATTTACATTCACTCTAGCCGAAACCCTATTGCTAAAGAACTTTTCCTACAAATCCTATACTCACTCTTCTTTCTGAAGCTACCATCTTTCTTCAAAATCCTACCGACTATCCTACTTTGAATGGATGTTCTCTTCGACATTCATCTTTCAGAATGATTCCTAACCAAAATCGAACATGTTATTAACCCTAACCATACACTGTTCCCTCAATCTAACTTTACATAAGAACAGGGACAGAGTGTTCTTAAAATACAGGAATGTAGGGTATCTTCCACCTGTTGAGAACCTCAAAGGTCCATGCAGAAATGATCCCTGGAGAAGATGTAGGCATCTATGAATGACCTGAGAGAGCAAAAGTCTTCTTCCATTGCAAACAACCTGATCAGGATGAAGGGTTGTGTCTGAATCAGCCTCTCTCTTCTTAATGTAGAGAAGATGGACCAAAGGAGGCCTGTGTGGAGAGCTGTTCCAGGGTGCCAATGGTTGATATACCATTCTAACTTGTGAAACTGTCCCAGGTAGTAGGGGCAGCATCCATCTCATGGGACTCTTGGAAGCAGCTGTTAGGACAAAGTGGTTGCCCCGGCAGTGACCTCATTCACTTACTGAAGGAAGACACCTCACCTCTCTTCCTTGGTGATGGAACTCTCTGAAATTGGGATCCCGGAAGCCAGGCACCCAGAGCCAGTCCCAGTACCAGTCCCTGTAGGCTCACTTGTTTGGATTTACCAAGGACAGAGTCAGTCTTTCTTGGTGCCTACTGATGTGAGGTTGGCCTAATGCTAGGAGAGCTCTGAAGACAGGCCTTTCCTGAGAAAAAGTCAGTTGCTCACTGCAGTCTCCTGACAAATTCACAGAGTTGGCCAAGGAGACCAGATCTGAGACAGGACAGGCTACTACGAGGGAACATAGTATGGCCCACCAGTCAGAGCACACTCCAAATAGTCACAGACCTACTTGGGGGAAGGAGGTGCCTTTGTGGGTGTCGGTGTGGGTTTGTGGTTTTGTCTCATGTTCTGAGTATTTGTAAGAAAGGCAGTTTGTTTGGTTTGGAGATAACAGTTTCTTGTACGTCATTTCACAAGGCAAGTGTTTCTATGTCTGTGTATCCCACTGTGTCCGTGGTTCTAGACATTGGAAAAGAGAATGCATCAATAGATGTGTCCTGTCTAGTACAAAGATTCCCAGCATTCAACCTGCCCAATTTATGAATGGACATTGGCTTAACTTATGGATGGGCAACACCTCTTATTCCAAGGTTCCTATTTTCTTCCTGAATTCTGGCCACTCACCAGAATAAGTTCATGGTTTTGTGTCCAAGGTATGTACCACCTCCAAGCTCTGTGAAATGGCCTTGTACTGGATAGCTGAAGGAAATGGCGAGCATCTCAGAAAACTCAGATATCAGTGTGACCAGGAAAGTCTCAGTGGAGAAACCCTTTTTTGGCTATTTGCTTACCTATGGTTCTGTTGCCCTGAATGTCAGGAAGGTATTTACCTCAGGCGACACCTTAGTGAAGCCTGAAGAAAACAGTTTTCAAATGGAAATGAATGGGCATCACCTGTCGCTCTTTGGTTAATTGCTTGGGAAAGGAATATGTCTTAATAAGTCTCTTAGCCATGTGAGTGGCTGCAGCTTAGATTCTCAGCATCTGATGGATCTAAAGAAAGATCCCATGTGTGCATCCAAAACCAAAATGGCCAAAAGAGCAGTCATTGTGGATGAAGTCTCTCACCTTCCTCTGTAAGGTTCCTGACTTCCATCAAGTGAGAATAGAGATACTTTGTGTCAAATTAGTTCTTAAAAGCCCTGCAGAGGCTAGCTAATAGGTGCTTGGGGTTTCTCATGACTCCAATTCACATAAAGAATCTATACCTGACTGTCATAGGCCTCAAATTGGAGAAGCAGAGCAGTATTAACGGTATGTCTATTTGATCACTCCTGGTTCACAGAAAGGGTGTGCAGGCCACCCTGACTTTAGGCAAATGAGGGGCAAGGGAGCTTATTTGGACGCTCTCTTGGGCTGCGCCCCTCATTGAAACCTCCATCCAGAAGTTATGATGAGTGTCTTTATGGAAGAAGTTGAAGACCATGTGGGAGTGTTTTGGTTTTAATTGTGGTCATTTGTTTGGCGGTTGGAAGAAATGACTGTGTCCACCTGGGTTTGAACTCTGGTGTGATTCCTCTTAGAGACTGATTTCTGGAAGTGACCTCAGAGAAGTATTGCCATGAATTGTGTTGGAATTTTAGGAGGCCACACAAGAGACTCCCCCTTGGAAACTGAGATCTAAGCACTGGTTGGTTTTCTAGAGAGCACTGGGAATCTCAGCCAGGATATCACATGATTTTATTCTGAAAGACTTGGCAGCCATAGTTGAGAGTCAAAACACACATGGACCTCACATTGTAGATATCAATGGGCCTTGCTTCATGGGACCTTTTGGCCATTCTTTTGGATGCCTGCCAGTGAGAGTTCTCCAGAGATTTCATTGAAATGAACTTCCTCACCATTTAATGGTTCCTGAAAGAATTGAAACCCACAGTGCCTCCAACTTCATCGTTGAAAAATGACTAGATAAATACCATGAAATTTTTTTAATTCCCATGACCATGTGGCATGGGAGAAACTTTTGATGTCCTGTTGCGGATCAAAAGTGTACCAGACAGTGCCTTGATTGACTGGGTTTCATAAAAATGGTGTATAACAGAGATGCTAGTTAGTTGGAGCCTGCTGAGTAGTGGGGCCAGAGCTGTGGTGTGCAGGTGTGTGATGAAACATGTGTGGTGGGGCCATGTAAATCTGCCATTGGCTTCCAAATGGCTTGTGACTGACATGGTGCAGCCAGCAGACCCTTGCATGTAAAGGCATCTTGTTACCTGGAGAGTATTCAGGGCAATGTTCAGAATCAGGTTGCTTTGGTCAAGCGGGCAAGCTATGTGGGATAGAAGTCTGGTTGGTGCATTCTCCTGCAGACCCTGACTCACAACACGTGACAGAACTCCCTCCAGCACTGTGTCCCAGTTGAACTCCTTGTATTTCATGAAGCAAATACCAAACTCCTAGTGCAGCAGCTAGAAACACGACGAAAATTTGAGGATGACCAAATGGCTTCACAGTCTACACTGGGAGACTTTTAGCCCCCAGTGGCAACAGTTTACCTACAAAGAGAGATTTCAGCACTTCTGCCTCATGTCCACTGGAAAATAAAAAACCATGTCCTCCAGGTCACATATATGCAGACCCAGGTCTGATGGTCTCACGACAAAGGAAGCTAAAGCTCCTGACAACAACATATATTTCAAGTGCCAACCTCAGAGGAAGTTTCTCAAGCAGTCTTTAGGATTGCAGAGTTCCATGTTTGTGGTATTTTTACCCTGTTTCTTACTTTTGGAATCTCCTCTACAACCTCCAAAGATGTGAACTCCTGAACATTTTCCATTGCAGATATGTATTCACAGATTTTCTAACTTTTCTTCTCTAATTGTGTCTTACTTGGTGCGAAGGTAATGTCAAGGAATTGTTCTGAATGAGAGTGGGAAGATTTTTGTGTAGCACATATTTGCATACACTTTGGATTCATTTTCCAAATTTCCATTTAAAATACTAAATCCCTGACTGTCAGGGGTAGAAGGAATTTCCCCTTCATAGAATAGCCTGACACTTACAAGAAACAGCCCCCTGGGAGACATCCTGCCTAGGAGATATCCTGTAACCATCTGTCTCCCTGAGACATCATGGGGCCATCTGTCTTACTGTAACATCCTGAGGTTATCTCACCTTGTGAAGACATCCAGGAACTGCCAATAAGAGAGCTTTCCCATACCCAGTATATAAATACCCCTGTGTGAACAATAAAAATTTGCAGCTTGATTAAAGCTCCTGTCTTGCTGTCATCTCTCGTGTCTCTTGTCCCTTCATTACTCCCCATCTAGGTTCACCACCCCCGTTGATGTGTCCTGCCGGCCGGGATATCTGGCACCTACCTACTGGGGCTCGAGCCTTTGACTGAGGGGGAAACCTGTCCTCAGGGAAGACTTAAAAAAGCGGAGCTTGCGATTGCCTCAGCAGACACCACCGAAAGACAGATCCAGGAGGAGAGTGGGGATGACACATGGTGAGTGACCCACCATGGGACAAGCAGTTTCGTCACATGATTTGTTTTTGTCAGGCCTCAAGGAGGCCCTCAAGACATAGGGGGCACATGTTAAGAAAAAGGACTTAAAATTATTCTATTCATACATAGGAGAATTGTGTCCATGCTTTCCCCCTGAAGGGTCCATTGATGGTAGAAAATGGCTTAGAGTAGGAGACTGTTTAAACCATTTTTTTTGTTGTTGTTGAAGAAAAAGTCCTAGAACAAAGGTATATTAGACCTTTTGTAGACATTAATATTTTATAAGATTTTTAAACACCTAGAAAAATTTGTAAGTTTAAATTTAAAGACATTTATATTTATCTGTTTATCCAATTTAAATTGAACCATTTAAATCACGTGAATTAAAGATCTTTGGATCCACTTTGAAATAGTAAGCTTGCCTTAATTTGATTTTAATTGGAGTCAGTGGTCTTTTCTTGCATCCTGGTGTAATATTTTGTAGTTTCCCATCGAGATGACCCTGCCCCAATAGATCACAAGACCAGACTACTGGAAATTCTGAAGCTGGCCTTCCCTCCAGGGCTCCTGCATGGAGAGGCAATTTCCAAGGCCTTGGTGTGAGATTTTGGTCCAGGGAGCACTGCAGTGAACCACCGCCCTAAAACTATTAGCAAGCACATGGTGGAGGAGGCCTCCATAGGTAAGTGGCGCCTATATAACATCTGATATCCGGTTAAGGGAGATCTCTTCTGATGACAGAGTGGTGTCCTGGGGAGACACACATATACTCCTGTCTGGTACAGTAACGAGAATCATTCTGTCCTCTGTTATGTTCTGTAGGGAATTCCTCTGAAAGCATAGAGAGGTGCCAATGGGCACGCAGGAGCTCCTATCCCAGAGCTTTAGCAAGACGTTGCATAGTTCCTCTGTTTTTCTGTTTCTGCGCTGGTTTTCTGTTTTTTTGTGTGTTTTGTTCTGTGTTTCATATGTTTTTTTTTTTTTTTTTGGTTTGTTTTAGTGTGTTTTGTTGTGTGATTTCTGTGGTAAAACTTAACTGAAAATGGGTAATAAAGCAAGTAAACTGACACCCATTTGGACTGTGTTTTAAAGAACTGTGATGAACTTTAATACCCTTTGTTAAGCAGGATGAGAGAAGCCCCTAGCTGGCTGCCTGGAGCACACCCACTGCAGAGGGCAATGCCTGCTGGGGACCTAAGAACTGAGTATCTCCCAGGTTAACACGTAAAACTCCTTGAAACCCCTTGTCCCTTCAGATCGATAGAATCACAACCATTGGGCAGAGACCCCTGTTTTTCTCCTTTGTTAGCAAAGCAGTAAATCTCCCTTTTTCTTTTTCTCAAACCCTGTCCTCATTATTGAATTGGTATTATTTGGCTTCAAAATCAGGAACCAAACTTTAAGTTACAATTTTTGGTACCCCCCACACCCCGGAACTCTTTGAGAGCTGACTACTGAAATGTTAGGAGACGGAGCGTGCTTGGGGTGGAACCGAACAAGAGGAGCTAATCCTGTAAGTGAAAGGAGGGACTGAGGGACTTCCAGCAGCTGCCCAAGCCCTGTTGCTTCAGAGAATTACCTACTTCCTTCCCTGCACTGTAAGGATTTTGCCATCTCTGTTTTCTTAAAAAAGAGAAAAAGAAAAAGGGGACACTAAATACAGTAAAGTCACCATGGAGACCCTTGATTTTACATTTCAGGTTGTCCCTCTGTGAAAACATCTGGTTCCCTTATGGGAAAATCTATGGTGCCACTGGTGTAGGAGATTTTTCTCTTATCTGCTCTGGTTTAAAGGCTTCTGTCTGTAAGCCATAGTCTGGAGCTCCTTTCAGTCTGTCTTGTGTCTTTGTTTCTGGCCCTTTAAGACATGTGCAATAATGTGTTGATATTATAAATCATTTCTTGGGAATGATCTTAGCTGAATGTGTATCTAAATGATGATGTTTTATTGTAACAATCTGGCATCTGAATGGGTTTTTGAAGCATTGCACAATCTTGCAGTTAAAAGTCGGGTTTAGGAAATTGTTTAGTTTATGATTTCAGATAATTCATGCCAGAAAACTTAAATACTTAGGATGGAAAACTAGAGAACTCTACTTCCAAGTTGGCAAGTAACTTCCCAATCATTCAGGCTTTTTTTTCACCAATTTTTAATTGGGTAGCCTGGGAAAATGTCACTGTGTCTACCAGTGCATTAATTTGGACAAGGATAGTAAATCATAGTATGGTATCTGTTGACAAAACAAGATATAAAGATGTAAAATTTTGTAAACTGTGTCTTAAACTTGTATCATAAAATTTTGTGAATTTTGTCTTAAAATTGTATTATAATTTTCAACATCTGAACCTGAAAATTATGGTTGAAATGCCTTAGGCCTGAGGTGTCTGCTCAGAATAGCAGCTTTTTCCTGCTCCTTCCAGACCTCAGCCAGGACTTATGTTGAATGGCAAATGAAAGAGGCCTGCAAGCTCAGTAGGAGAGTGATCTGAGGCCTAAAAAAAATTAAATTGTATGGTATTTACTAATTAACGGCCAGTCAATTTTTCTAGGACTCTTATTTTTTCCTTAGATTCTTTATTTTTTTTGGGGGGGGGGCTCATGATTTTGATCCTAAAGACCTAGGATGATGTTTTTCTGACCAGTTCTATCTTTGACTAACTGTGTAGTTTTTGAAACATTGCAATGGATATTTCACCTGGAAAAGCTACAAGGCCTTTACTATTATTATGTGTGCACAATTTTGTTATGTGTTGTATGTCTATATATTCATATGTCCGTATATCATATATATGATACACAAATTAACATTTATAAAGAGCACTCATTAAAACAAAAACGCTCATAAAAACAAATTTTAAAAAGTGGATCCAAAGATCTTTAATTCAAGTGATTTAAATAGTTGAATTTAAATTGGATAAAGAGATAAAAATAAATGTCTTTAAATTTAAGCTTACAAGTTTTTCTAGGTGTTCAAAAATCTAATAAAATATTAATGTCTACAAATGTTCTAATATGCCTTGGTTCTAAGACTTTTCCTTCAACAAAAAAATGGTTTACACTGTTCAATATATTTGTCTAATATATTGATAAATAAGTAAAGTAAATTTGATATGGGATTACTCATTCATGAGTACTTTTGTTAGATATCTGATTGATTTACTAAGGTCTGTATAAGTTTGTACTAATGTCTGTATAAGATTGTAATAATCAGTCATGTGTTAAAGAGACAAAAATTTCTTAAAACATAAGTTTACCCATAACATTGTGTTTATTAAGTTTTATTTTTTCTAGAGCAAGCAACCATAAAAATTAAACAACTGATTAAATAAGAACTGTTATTTTAGAGCACTGTACTGCCATTTATTTAAAAGCCAAACTTGGTTAATGTAGAAACTTCAATGTAATTGTGATGCTATTAATATGCTCATATCTTTCAGGTATACGAATCTATAAGGTAGAAACTTTAAAAGAGCATTATTTCAAGCTGGTGTTCTGAAGTTGTATGGTAAAAAAATATATTGGGCATTCATTTACTTCTTATCAATAAGGTATGTAAAGTTGTATGTTACTTTTTACATTGGGGAACAATTTAAATGTATTTTTATGTTAATGAGAGTCTAATCTATATAAAGGTTAAAAAGTTTCAGCCTTTCTTAAATTCATGTTTTAAATGTGATATCATATGGTGTTAACTAATGTTCATGTGACCTCAAATAATATATGTAATCTTTGTAAAATGATATTTAAAAAAACAAAGATCATCTTTAGAAGTAAAGTTTTATAAAGAGCCCTGCCTTACCTGAGATAAGGCTCTGTGTCCCATCTTACTATATGTGAGAATGACTAGGAAAGCAGTAGGTCAGATATTATTTCATTTAAAGTTATGTTCAAAAGTTGTTTTTTTTCTGTCAAGATTTCTAGGATCTCAAACAGGGGATATAATGTATAACTCAGCTTAAAACTTCAGGGTAGCTATTACACGAACTAAGTATTTTTACTCTTGTTAAAAAATTTTATTTTGTAATTTCCTTATAAGTGATCTAAAGATTCCTTGTTAGTGTTTTACAGAAGTGTTGCTTTAAGAACACAACATGGGTTAATTTAAGATAATAAGTCATCACCTACAAGACAGACAGAATAATACAGATCCCAGTTAATAAAAAAGATAAATAATTATAAAGTTATAGACATTAAAGCCCAGTACTCTTAATATAAGGCTGTTAAAATTTATTTGCTGGATGATTAAGATTAGGATTTATATTAAAGTTACATGAAAAGGGACAAGAAAACCAATATTTGGCTCTTGCCCTCTGAGTCAGTCTGAATCCAGGGAACAAGGGACTTCTCAAAGAGCTTTGCAACTCTGGGCCTCATATCTTCCCAATTAGGGAGATTAATGAGACCCCTGGAGAACAGAAAGCCAATCAGTGCATTTGCTAAGAAGAGGAGAGTCATCAGAGAAGGGAGACATCCCTGATGCTTCCAAGGGTAGCCACATGGTCAAGCAAGACCTGGACCCACCTAGCGCAAATGGCACTAGCAGAACTGAGAAGCTGCTCTCAAGTTTCCCCAGGAATGACTCCCATAAAAGCTCAGCTGACTGTTAACAATAGATAGAAACAAAAGTCAGTTTGACTGTTTCATGATAAACACTTAGGAAATACAGTTAAAACCAAAATACAGCCATTCCTGGGCATTTTAAATAATAATATTAATAATAATAATAATAATTTTTTATACACATTATGTTAGCCTCCCAAAATAAGTAAGACTGGAGGCTACAAAGAAGGATTCCCAGAAAGGAATGCCTGATAACTATAAAAAGAGACTATCAAGAGGAGCTGCCAGAGGCAGAAATTTTTAGTTTAAGGCCTACAGATATTCCTAACCTACAGGTAGGGTTGGTGTTTGCTAGTACGATTATCCAGCCCTGAGTAACAGAATTAAAGGTTTCTCTATTACACACAGAGGTCATACTAGTAAAATGATTTTGCAAGATCAGATGATATTAAATCATTAAACTGTATCTTATGGAGAGGGATAACTGTAACACTAAATGTTAAATATTAAGTTGACAGTCCTGATAACTGGGAATATTAAAGCCTGCTGAGGGAACTTCTATACAGTGACATGTTCCAGCTGCTGCAACATTTTTTCAGTACTCATGGTTCTTGTTTCTCACACAGAAGAACCCATCCCCAGATGAATTTACAACCTGTTCTTCCCCAAAAAGACTTCAAAACGAACTGATTTCTAAAAGGCAACTCATGTCCCTCAACTGACTTCTAAAAGGCAACTCATGTCCCTTATACTGTGCCCACTCACGTCACTCTCTCTCAGCTCAGAAGAAGCCAAAATGAGTGACGCCTCTCGTCTTACAACTATGGAGCCAAAAATAAATAGAATATCAATATAAGTAATTAATTAAGTCAGGTAAAACCAGGAATCCAATTTTGGGTGAGTTCTAAAAATTTGGAGACTGTTACCTGAGGGATTAAAATTCCCTTATTGCTCTTTCCCTACCCTATCAAAAATTTGGAAGGGACACATTAAAAAAGGGGGAATGATTTGCATTTCTCTGACTGCTAGAGATGGTGAGCATTTTTTCATATACTTGTTGATTGATTGTATGTCCTCCTCTGAGAAATTTCTGTTCAGGTCCTTGGCCCATTTGTTGATTGGGTTATTCGTTATCTCATTGTCTAATTTTTTTAGTTCTTTGTATATTCTGAATATTAGCGCTCTGTCTGAAGTGTGAGGAGTAAAGATTTGTTCTCAGGACGTAGGCTCCCTATTTACCTCTCTTATTGTTTCTTTTGCTGAGAAAAAACTTTTTAGTTTGAGTAAGTCCCATTTGTTGATTCTAGTTATTAACTGTTGTGCTATGGGTGTCCTATTGAGGAATTTGGAGCCCGACCCCACAGTATGTAGATCATAGCCAACTTTTTCTTCTATCAAACGCCATGTTTCTGATTTGATATCAAGTTCCTTGATCCACTTTGAGTTAACTTTTGTGCATGGCGAGAGTAAGGGATTCAGTTTCATTTTGTTGCAAATCTCACTCCAGTAAGATTGGCAGCCATTAGGAAGTCAAACAGCAACAAGTGCTGGCGAGGATGTGGGGAAAAGGGTACTCTTGTACATTGCTGGTGGGACTGAAAATTGGTGCGGCCAATTTGGAAAGCAGTATGGAGATTTCTTGGAAAGCTCGGAATGGAACCACCATTTGATCCCAGCTATTCCCCTACTCGGTCTATTCCCTAAAGACCTAAAAAGAGCACACAATAGGGACACTGCTACATCCATGTTCATAGCAGCACAATTCACAATAGCAAGACTGTGGAACCAACCTAGATGCCCTTCAATAGACGAATGGATAAAAAAAATGTGGCATTTATACACAATGGAGTATTACTCTGCATTAAGAAATGACAAAATCATAGAATTTGGAGGGAAATGGATGGCATTAGAGCAGATTATGCTAAGTGAAGCTAGCCAATCCCTTAAAAACAAATGCCAAATGTCTTCTTTGATATAAGAAGAGTAACTAAGAACAGAGTAGGGACGAAGAGCATGAGAAGAAGATTAACAATAAACAGGGATGAGAGGTGAAAGGGAAAGGGAGAGAGAAGGGAAATTGCATGTAAATGGAAGGAGACCCTCAGGGGTATACAAAATTACATAAAAGAGGAAGTGAGGGGAAAGGAGAAAAATATAAGGGGGAGAAATGAACTACAGTAGAGGGGGTAGAGAGAGAAGAGGGGAGGGGAGGGGGGAGGGGGGATAGTAGAGGATAGGAAAGGCAGCAGAATACAACAGACACCATAATGGCAATATGTAAATCAATGGTTCTGCAACTGATGTGATTTTGCAATCTGTATATAGGGTAAAAATGGGAGCTCATATCCCACCTGAATCAAAGTGTGAAATATGATATATCAAGAACTATGTAATGTTTTGAACAACCTACAATAAAAATTGATTTAAAAAATATTAAAAAGCAAAAAAAAAAATGGGGGGGAATGATAAACCCAACCTGATCATTTATTAAAATTGGGAGCCATCTTGCCACAAAATCATGAAAAGATAATTTTGCTTTCCTATAAATTACTGCAAATTCTGAATCTGCTTGGAATGCCTGTCCGTGCCTTGAACTCACCCATGCCTGGCTCTCTGACCAGATAGCAGCCCTCTCTGAAAATTTAGTGACACCTCATAAATATTGGCCTTCTCTGGCCAGACAACGACTCTCGTGAGTCTCTAATGGTCCTCATAAATTCTGATGATGGGGCCAGCAAAAAAAAAAAAAATTGTAAACTAGCAATAGCGTGATGCTTCTCCGAGTTCTGTTATCTGTAACCCCCCTTTTGTGTAACTTACTGGACTATAAAGCTGGGCTGTAGAAAAGGTGGGGTTGCTGTCTTGTTTCTGCCATTTTGAGAGGGATAGGCAGCTCAGCCAGTGGTAAAATAATAAGCTTGCTTAAATTTGATTTTAATTTGAGTCAGTGGTCTTTTCTCCTGTCCTGGTCAAACAGGTAAACACTCCACAAACATGGAGCTCTGCTGGCCTAAAACTTATTGAGAAACTCTCCCTGACCTTGGGCACTTGAAATATATGTTGTTGTCAGGAGCTTTAGCTTCTTTGTAGTGAGACCATTAGAGCTGGGTCTGCATCTATGTGACCTGGAGGACATGGTTTCTTATTTTCCAATGAACATGAGGCAGGAGTGCAAAATTCTCTCTTTGTAGGGAAACTGTTGTCACTGAAGGCTAAGTGTCTCCCCATGTGGTATGTGAAGCCATTTGCGCATCTTCCACATTTCATGGTGTTTCTTGCTGCTGCACTGGGGGTTTAGTATTTGCTTCATGAAATACAAGGAGATCAACAGGGACTCAGTGCTGGAGGGATTTCTCACACGTGTGGTGGGTCAAGGTCTCCAGGAGAATCCACCAATGAGGCTTATATCCCACATAGCTTGCCCCCTCAACCATTGCAACCTGATTCTGAACACGGCCCTGAAACCTCTCCATATAACAAGATGCCTTTATATGAAGAGATCAGACATATAGAAATTACTGGCTGCACCATGTCTGCCACAAGACATTTGGAAGTCAATGGCAGATCCAAATGGCCCCACCAGAGATATTTTATGACACAACTGCACACCACAGCTCTGGGTCACTACTCAGCAGGCGCCAACATACAGGATTCTTTCTTCTACACCATTTTCATGAAACCCAGTCAATCAAGGCACTCTCTGGTACACTCATGATCAGCAACTGGACATCCAAATGTTCTTCAGTGCCACTTGGTCATAAGAATTTCAAAAATTTCATGGTATTTATCTAGCCATTTTTCAAGAATGAAGTTGGAGGCACTGTGAGTTTCAATTCTTTTAGGAACCATTAAATGGTGAGGAATTTCATTTCAATGAAAGCTCTGGAGGACTCTCACAGGCAAGGCTTCCCATGGAGTGGCGAAAAGGTCACATGAAGCCAGGCCCATTGAGGTCTACAATGCTAGGTCCATGTGTGTTTTGAATCTCAACTATGGTTGCCAAGTCTTTCAGAATAAAATCATGTGATATCGTAGCTGAGATTCCCAGTGTTCTGTGGAGAGCCACCTGGGCCTATATCTCAGTTTCCAATGGGGACTCTCATGCGTGGCCTCCTGAAATCCCAACACAATTCATGGCAATTCTTCTCTGAGGTCAGGTCCAGAACGCAGTCTCTAAGGGGAATCACACCAAAGTTCAAGCCATGGTGGACACAGTTATGTCTTCCAACTGCCACACAAATGACCACAATTAAAACCAAAACACTTTCACATAGCCCTCGTCTTCTTCCATGTCGACACTCATCAAATCCTCTGGCTGGACGTTTCCAAAAGGGGTGAAGTCCAAGACCCTGTCCAAAATATGCTCCCTCGCCCCTATTTTGCCTAAGGTCAGTGTGGCCTAAACACCTTTCCTGTGAACCAAGAGTGATCAAATAGGCCTGACCTTATTACTGCTCCACTTCTCCAATTTGAGGCCTACTGAGTGCCAGGTATAAATTCTTTATATGAATGGGAGTCATGAAAAAACCCAAGCATCTATGGTCTAGCCTTTGCAGGCCAGGATGGAGGTCAGGAACCTTACAGAAGATGGCGAGAGACTTCATACACAATGACTGCTATTTTGACCATTTTGTATTTGTAGCACACATGGAATCTTACCTTAGATCCATCAGGTGTTAAGAATCTAAGCAGCAGCCTCACACAGGTTCACGAGGCTGATTCAGACACATCCCTTTTGGAAGCAATTAAGCAAAGAGCCACAGGTGATGCCCATTCATTTCCATTTGAAAACTGTTTTCTTAAGGCTTCACAAAGGGGTGGCCTGAGGCAAAGACCTTCCTGACATTCAGGGCAATGAAGCAATAGGTAAGCAAATGGCCCAAAGCAAGGATTCTCCACTGAGACTTTACTGGTCACATTGATATCTGAGTTTTCTGAGATCCTCCCATTCCCTTCAGTTATCATGTACATGGCCATGTCACAGTGCTTGGAGGTGGTACATATCTTGGACACAAAACCATGAGCCAATTCTTGAGAGTGGCCAGAATTCAGGAAGAAAACAGAAACGTAGTAAGACAGTAGGTGTTGCCCATCCATAAGGCAAGTCACAGTCCATGCGTTAATTGGGCAGGATGAATGCTGGGAAGCTTTCTACAAGACAGGAAACATCCATTGATGCATTTTCTTTTCTAATGTCTACAACCACGGACACAGTGGGAGAAACAGACATAGAAACACTCGCCTTGTCAAACAATTTACTAGAAAAAGTCCATTCCAATCCAAACAAACCACCTTTCCTACCTATTCTCAGAACATGAGACAAAACCACAAACTCACACCCACACCCACAAAGGCACCTCCTTCCCCCAAGTAGGTTTGTAACTATCCAGAGTGTCCTTTGACTGGTGGGTCATACTACGTTCCCCTGATATGGCCTATCCATTCTCAGATCTGGTCTCCTTGGCCAACTCTGTGACGTTGTCAGGAGCATGTGGAGAGCCACTACCTACTTTCTCAGGAAAGGTCCCTGGCATGTGGCCATCCTCACATCAGTAGGTAGCAAGAAAGACTGACTCTGTCCTTAGTAACACCAAACAAGTGAGCCCACTGGGACTGGGACTTGGATTGGCTCTCAGTGCCTGGCTTCCTGGATCCCAAGTTTAAAGTGTTCCATCACCAAGGAAGTGAAATAGGTTACTTCCTTCAGGAATTTGATGAGGTCACTGCCTTGGCAAACACATTGTCCTAACAGTTGCTTCCAAGGGTTCCATGAGATGGAGGCTGCCCCTACTTCCTGTGACATTTTCACAAGTTAGAATGATATATAAATCAAAGGCACCAAGAAACAGCGCTCCACAAAGGCCTGGTTTGGTCCGTCTCCTGTACATTAAGAGAGATGCTGATTCAGCCACATCCCTTCATGCTGACCAGGTTTTTTGGCAATGGAAGATGACTTTTGCTCTCTCAGGTCCTTCATAGCTGCCTACATCTTCTTCAGGGATCATTTCTGCATGGACGTTTGAGGTTCTCAGCAAGTGGAAGATCCCCTACATCCCTATATTTTAAGGCCAACTCTGTCCCTGCTCTTCTCTAAAGTTAGATTGAGAGATCACTGTGTGGTTACGGTTAATAACAGTTTCGATTTGGGTTAGGAATCATTCTGCAGGATGAATAATGGTATTGGGAATCTGTGATATTTATAAGAATATAGACGTGAGTTAAAAGTATGGAAACAGAAATCTAGGTAAGATTTGCATCCCAGAAGGGCATTGAGACCTTGATTGGAATACTTAGCAATGTTATACTTTCTGCACAAATGTTTCAGATAAATCCATACACAATGGCATAGGACGTTGTACCTTGGATGATTGAATGTCGAAGAGAACCTTCAGTCAAAAAGGGATAGTCGGTGGAATTAGGAAGATAGTCAGTAGGTTTAGAAAGAAGGGTGAGAATAAGATTTGGAAAAAAGTTCTTTACCAATAGGGTTTCGGTTAGAGAGTGAATATTAATGTCAGCCCATGTTAAGTGTCAGTCACAATAATGAATTTGGGAAAATATGTAGGAAAGGAGGTATCAATAGAGACCTTAGGAAATCAGGCAAATTATTAAGTGAGTCATAGGATTAGGCATTTTCAACAGGGTTGAGGTTGAATATATAACCTTAGGAAGAAAGAAATATGTAGTCACCAATAGAATTGACATTTGAGAGCATTAGGCAACCTGGACATGAATGTTTTTAGTAATTCATGCTCACTTTCCATTGAGGCTTTGTTGAAAATAAATAAAATAGCTACTTGTCTCTTCCTGTTTTTCTGTATGCTTAAGAAAACACTCTTGAAATCTTGAAAACTTTTTGCTAATCTTGTTCCCAGAATGTGCTGTCCCCAACTGCCAAACTGCAGAATGTACACCCTCACCCGTTTACATGCAAACCGCCCACTTGCCCTGACCCATCAATAAACTTCCCTCCCTGCCCTCTTCAAGAAAAGTATATAAGCTCTGCTTAAGCTGTTCTCAGTGCTCTCTGCTCTATTCAAGTGAGGTCTGAGCCCCAGAATTTTGGACGCTTTGCTGTTGCATGAGACAGGGTCTTGGTGGTCTCTTCCTCCAATGGTCGCCTGACCATTACATCTGAGGGCCCCAGCGAGTTCCAGCAGCGTTGGACGAAAGACCCCCAATAGGCTCATCTCAGGTTAAGTAAGGCGCCACTTTCTTGTTTCAGGTTTCAGGATAGGGATGGGCAAAATGGCTATTGGTGATGAGCATGAGCTCTCTCTGACGGTGGCTGACAGAAGTGTCACAGAGCCACAGGCCACGTCTCTGGGGGACGCCCCAGAGAACTCGGGAAACCGAGTAACAATAGTCTCCTAAACTCAGTGATATTTTGTTTTGGATTCGGTATTGTCAGCCCATCAGGTTTTCCTGGCTACTCAGTCCTGTTCTCAGTATTGGACGTCCATTGCCTGTCTTTATTGTCTTGTCTTGTCTGTGCCGTGTGTCATTGCTTTCACTATTTGTGTATCTTTCATATGGGACAGAGCACTTCAATGCCTCTGTCCCTGAACCTTGATCACTGGACCAAAGTCTGCTTAAAGGCTCAGAATCTTCTTTTTTTCAGTAAAACGTCAGATCTGGAAGACTCTATGTGTCTCAGAATGACCCACCTTTGGAGTCGGATGGCCCCCAGAAGGATCTTTCTACTTCACACTAATTCAAAAACTCAGAGATATTGTCTTTCAGCCGGGGCCACATAGCCATCCAGATCAACAGCAATATATCTTTAGTTTGCAGGACCTCTGCAAATCTCCTCTTCCATGGTTGAAGCCTTTCCTTGTCCCTGTCCCCGCTCCTACTGGTTCTCCCACTTTTCTATCTCTCAAACCCTCTGCTCCCCCTCCTCCACCCTATGTTGTCCCTGAGTCTCAAGATTCTACTGGACTCTCTTCCCCCTTCTTATGCCCTGCCCTTGTCCTCCAACCCCAAACACCCTCTAAGTGATTCCCCTGCTGCTGACTCAGACTCTCCACCACTGGAGGAATATAGGCCAGCCCAGCGCCCTCCAGGTGACTACCCCACGGCACACACAGCCCCTCCTTCCTTGGAGGTAGCTGGCCCGGCCAAAAGAACACAAAGTACTCGCCGGGGGGGTTAAACTTTGAAGTGGATACAGGGTAAGTATACTCAGCCCTGAAGGCCCCATTGGGCCATCTATCAAACAAAAAGGACTCTAGTTCAAGGGGCTAATGGCAGTAAATATGGGGCTTAGACAACTAAGAGGACCATGGACCTGGGGAAAGAAAAAATCCATCACTCGTTCCTAGTAATCCCAGAATGCCCGACCCCATTGATGGGCACACATCTGCTCAAAAAGCTCCAGGCCAGAATAACTTTTAACCCTGAAGGCCCCCAAGTGAAATTTCTAAATTTTTCAGTAAAAACTCCTATAGTCATGGCTTTTACTATGTCAGTAGAAGATGAACATCAACTTGTCAAACCCCCCAAGACTGATCAAACAGGCAAGCTACCCCGGAAATGGATAACAGATTACGCAGGTGCCTAGGAAAAAAACTGCTGGGTTACACGTAGCCGTGAAACATCCTCCAATAACAGTGGAGTTAAAAACTTCAGCCCCCCCATCAATGTCAAAAAATATCCTCTGAGCAAAAAAGCTAAAGATGGGATAAGGCCCCATATTCAGAAATATCTGGCCTTAAGGGTCCTAAGGCCCTGTCATTTGAACTGGAACACTGCCCTGTTACCAGTATAAAAATCCAGGAACCGGGGACTATCACACCATTCAAGACCAAAGAGAGATCTACAACAGAGTGCAGGACATTCACCCCACAGTACATAATCTGTACAATCTGCTTAGCACTCTGAACCATGAGCGGAAATGGTATACTGTTCTGGACTTAAAAGATGCTTTCTTTTGCTTGCCTCTGCATAAAGATAGTCAGTTGCTATTTGATTTCGAGTGGGTAGACCCAGAAACCGGGACGTCTGGTCAACTAACATGGACTAGACTCCCACAGGGGTTCAAAAACTCCCCCACTCTCTTTGATGAATCCCTCCACAGAGACCCCAACAACTTCAGAACTATGCACCCTGACGTCACCCTGCTTCAATATGTCGATGACCTGCAACTGGCAGCCAACACCAAGAAAAACTGTGAGTCTGGAACCCAATTATTATTATACGAGCTTGCTCAACTCTGGTATAGTGCTTCTGCCAAAAAAGCCCAAATTTGCCAGCAAGAAGTAATCTTCCTGGACTATTCCCTTAGGGGCAGTAAGCGATGGCTCACTGAGACCAGAAAACAATCCATTGAGCAGATACCACCCCCATCTAACAGCAGACAACTCAGAGAGTTTCTTGGGACTGCTGGCTTATGCAGCTTATGGATACCTGGGTTTGCGTCCTTAGCTGCTCCTTTATACCCGCTGTTAAAGAGAGATGCCCAATTCTAATGGACCCCTGAGCACCAGCAAGCTTTTGATAACATCTAAGGACACTGACACTGAAACCCTCAACTTCACTGAGCCCAGCTTGCATTTTCAGAAAGCCCTAAACTAAGTTAAAAATGTACATCAACTCACTCACCTTGGTTCAAAGAAACTGCAGGCATTCCTGAAGGATCAAGAACAGAGTTTTCCACTAACCGACTCAGAGCGAAAGAAATAACTGAACGGGTAACAAAAGCCTGCAGGGTCTGTCAATTGGTTAATGCTTACCCTTCCAACTTTCCTGCAGGAAAGCACCTACAAGAAACCAGACCAGGACAATTCTTGGAAGTGGACATTACTGAAATTAAGCCAGGAAGTTATGGACTTAAATATCTCCTAGTCTTTGTACATACATTTTCAGGATGAATTAATTGAAGCCTTCCCCCCCCACACACACACACAAAAAAAAAAACAACAACAAAATAAATGGCACAAATGGTGGTCAAGAAGATCCTGAAAGATATTTTTCTAAGATACGGACTGGCTAAGGCAATAGGGTCTGATAATGGACTGGCGTTAATTGCCCTGGTAAGTCAGGGATTAGCCAGGACCCTGGGGATTAATTGGAAATTACATTGTGCTTATAGACCCCAGAGCTCAGTACAGGTAAAAAAAAAATAATAGAACCATTAAAGAGACTTAACAAAATCAAGCTTAGAGATCGGCATAAAAGATCTATCTATTCTCCTGCTTTATGCACTGTTTCATGCAAGAAATACTCATACTCCTCTGTTTCCTTGTGTAACCTCACCCCCTATGAAATTCTCTATGGTCCCTCCTCCAGTAAGGGACCTAACCCAAACTCTAAGATCTAACGATCCCTTCCACACCCGCTTGCTTGACAGACTTAAAGCTCTTGAAAGAAATCAGCAATATCTGTGGAAACATCTGGCCACTGCCGACCAACCTGGGGACGAGGGGACTCCATATCGATACCAAGTAGGAGACTTCGTCTACATTAGACGACATCAGGTGTCATCCCTGGAACCCCACTGGAAAGGACCATATAAGGTGCTACATATAACACCTACAGTGGTAAATGTAGACGGAATCACTTCATGGATCCATGTCTCTCATCTCTGGCCTGCGCCCTGTCCAAAATCTGACTGGAAACTGGAAAAGACTGGTAACACTTTCAAATTGCGTATTCGCCATGTGGATAAGGCTACAGACTCTCCCCTTGGCCAAGAGTAGTCCTAACCCTCATCAGCCTGTTCAGCAGTAATGGCTGATCAAAAATCCTACTGTACAAGAAGTATGGTCTATCTTGCATACAGCCCCTTTAGGGACATGGTGGCCATCTCTCCACCCAGACATTTGTCAGCTGGCTATAGGTCTTTCCTATTGGGATATCCCTGATGAAGTTGATGCAACTAAAATTCCAATAAATCCTTTCCGTATCATAGGTAATAGAAACAAACATTATGGATGTAGGGACACGAGAGCCAGATGCAGGTTGGCTAGCCTAGATTACTATGTTTGCCCAGCGGACTATCAAAGCCACAAACAGACATGGCTGTGTGGGGGAAATGCCAACTTCTTCTGTAAGTCATGGGAATGTGAGCATACAGGGGTGCCTGGTGGAACCCAAACTCCTCATCAAATTCAATACACAGCATTGGCCATATTACCAATTACACAACCAATACCGATGGCCCCCAGAGGGGTCTCTAGATCCTAAAATTCTCCGTGACCTTTTTAACTTCGGCAAGTGCTCAAAGGGTGGAAGGAAATTCCCCTAAGTGGAGGCATTTTCCCTCCTTCGCTCACATCCTGAACTATGCTTATCCAATAGATCCTCACCCTCAGCTTTCTGCTCCAGACTCTCTTCTGTCACTCCCACCTCAGCAACCTGATTTCTTCCCTCCAATTACTAGATCAAAAATCCAAACCGCCGGTTCTCAGATTATTGCCCCCTTGCTGAGGTAGCAGGTACTGAGGTACCCATCCACCCACTCACTACACTCTTCTCCTGTCAGTGCCCGCACCAGGACCCACCAGGTCCTCTTACCAGCTAACCCAAAGCTCAAACCAGCTAAGGAGAGCCCTCAGACCCCTATCCAAGATGTAATGAAAATGGCCTTTAAAGTTGCTCTGTCATCACTGAAAACAGGTTACTAAGAATTTAAAGTCCCTCACAGGCTTTTTGGGATACAAACTCCCATCTTCCCCTCTGCTCTATCTGTTCTACTGCTCAAGTTTTGTTGCCTGGAAAATTCCAAACCCCTTTCCCATTATTCTTTTACATCTCTCCTTCCTCATGCTCAGACCCAAGGTGCTGCTCTCAGACCCGGCTTCCCTGTCTTCCCCGTCTATACCAGGCCCACAGAAAAGTCTTAACTGACCTTCTCCAGCAGTCTTCACCATGGCTGACTTTAGGACTTTCAGCCAAAGAGTCCCTATAAAAGAGTTCAATGTAGATAAACTTCCCCTTTTCTTGTTTCCCTGTTCTATTTGGCCACTGGCTGGAAAAATCAGCACTCCTATGCTAGACTCCCCCTTACTAGTTTTTCACAAAACATGTGAACAAGGCCTCTGGCCTTGAGCTGGGGCTTCACAGACATGGTTACATTTCTAAGATAAATAAGTTACCAAATGAGCTCCATTGTTACAGCTGGCAGTGAGAAAAAAAAAAGAGAAGAAAAAAGCTCTCCCACTCCAGGTGTCCTTAAAATGTTAACTTGCCCAGAACAGATGAAAAAAACAATAGAAACGAAAACTTCTTTTTGTGAACTTATGCAGACTGTGAACTTCTGAGCCCCTTCCCTTACATGTTGGGTACAAAATTCGGAAACTACCTAAATTTGGAGATCAGGTGACTAATTGATTACAACAGAAGCAATGCCCTCTAAATCCATTGCAACCAAATAGGTATGTTTCACTGTCTTCGGTGCTATCTTAGGTGACTTGACTTGTCCGTCCTTACAACAGTATAATTCTATATACTTAAACATTGTTTATGTTTTCATAAAATGGTCAACAGATGTGATTAATTATGTAATGTTCAGATGTTTCCCAGAGTGCTCTATCATGAGGCAGGTTAATTTAAATATCAAATAGGGGGGCATACAACCCGGTTCCTCTGGGAACCTGTATCCCTCACTTTAGCCATCCTATTAGGAAAAGGAGCTGCTGCAGGTGTGGGCACAGGAATCACTGTCCTAGTCCATGTGACACAACAAATGACCCGATGAGAAGCAGCAATAGACCAAAATTTAAAGATATTAAAAACCTCCATCACAGTTTTATAGGAATCTTTAACCTCTCTCTCTGAAATTGTTTTACAGAACATGCGAGGGTTGGACCTCCTCTTCGTGAGAGAAGGGGGCTTTCGTGCTGCATTGAGGGAAAAAGTTGATTTTATGCCGACCATACTGGAGTTGTAAAAAAAAATCTATGAGTAAATTAAGAAGACGCCTAGAAGAGCATCAACAAGAGAGAGATGCACAAAAAGGGTGGTTTGAGTCTTTGTTCACACAGTCCCCCTGGTTAACTACGCTTTTATGAGCCCTGGCCAGTCCATTAATAATCCTCATTTCATTGCTAATTGTAGGACCCTGTTTGCTCAACCATCTAGTTTCCTTTCTACAAGCTTAAATTGGATAAGTTAAACTTATGGTAATCAGACAACAATATACCTCACTAGAAGACATAAAATGTGAGACCCCGCAATGCTCATTTTTATGATTAAAATTAACCAGAATAAGAAGTGGGGAATGAAAGGTTAATAAAATATGTACTTTTAACTTCTTGTTTTTCTGTATGCTTAACAAAATACTGATGAAATCTTGAAAACTGTTTGCTAATCTTGTTCCCAGAATGTGCTGTCCCCAATTGCCAAACTGTTGAATGTACTCCCTCTCCCATTGGCATGCAAACCACTCACTCGACCTGACCCATCAATAAATTTCCCTCCCTGCTCTCACCACGTAAATTGCATAAGCTCTGCTTAAGCTGTTCTTAGGGCTCTCTTCTCTATTCAAGTGAGCTCTGAGCCCCAGCATGCTGGACCCCCAATAAACCCTTTGCTGTTGCATGAGACAGTCTCTTCGTGGTCTCTTTTCCAACGCTCGCCCGACCTTTACATTGGTACAATCATAAGTGTGAACATTCCTATGTGTGTCCAGAATATTACTATAATAAATAATATATGTAGATCAGGTAATAGGAGTTTTTCTTCCACCATTTCTGGGAGCAATATTTTGAAGATATATGAATTAGTATTTTGGGTAGAAATAGGTGTACCATTTGTCTATGAATATAGAGATAATGCATGAATAGACAATACTGTGAATTAATAATATTACTGGTTCCAACTTTAAATAATGGATTGAATTGATATCTGAAAATATACAGGAAACCTTATATTGATATACTACATTTAATCCTACCCGTTATACATCTGAATGAAATATTAGGGTTATGGATTTTCATGAAGAGTGTTTGAGTTTTGCTTCAAAAGTGATTATGGAAATTGAAAATAATGTGTTTGGAAAGAAGTCTCATGAAAAGACCAGTCCAGAAACCTGGAGGTATGCATGTGTTCTGAAGCAGAAAGTGATTTAAAGTGAAACAAACGCCTATATATTTGCTAACTTGTGGATGATAAATATATACAATGATGTGCAGAAATTGAAGAAATAGTAATGTACCAGTGTTGAATAAAAATGAACTTTAAAATACACATCATGTCCCATAGGAATCTACTTGAATTGATGTTAAACTGCGTCCGTTAATGTAGAAATATTAGAATTTGTATGCACCATTCACTGAAGTTAGTTTTCAGTACTAGGAAACAAATATGTATTTCAGGTAGATGAGTATTTCTGAGAATAATCTTGTGAAAAGTTGATTATAAATCCACATACATGAACATGAATGAATTCAGGGAGTGTATAATAAGACTCATACATTTCATATTTTGAAAAATCTGGAGAGTATATATATATATATATATATATATATATATATATATATACACACACACACACACACACACAAACTGAGACTATAAAAATAGCAATATATATGCCAATTGAAATTCACCATGAAATATACATCATCCACAGATTCAAAAATATTCATGTTACTGAAGATAGATTTATGTATAATGTTGTTTAACTAGGAAGTTTACCCATACATTGAATTTTCAGTTCCAACAGCATTTAGGAGGAGTAATCTCTTCTCACATTTTGTATCTGCCAAGTCAGCCACCTCACAAGAATGTACGTGTGATACCAGGTAGGATTCTATATGTGCATATAAAAATACATGTGCTGAATAGGCTACAGAGAGAGGGAGACAGGAATTTCACATATTTGTTAACTTTAAAAACACATGGATAACTATTTCAACAGAAAATTGACTAGATTTATAACACCTACCCTTTTTTATGCAAAAGGCAAGTCCAACTATACACCATGCCTCCTCTGAACTGCTTGGATTTCTATTCTGTTTGGGTTATTTTTCTCCATCATATTAGGAGTAGTAGTCAGAGTCCAGTAGGTTATGAGTTATTGTCAGGGATCAGTATTTCAAATGGAAAATAGAATAATGAATCAAATGTGTATGCAAATATATGCTACACAAAAATCTTCCCACTCTCATCCAGAACAAATCCTTGACATTACCTTCGCCTGAAGTAAGTCACAATTAGAATAGAAGAGTTAGAAAATCTGTGAATACATATCTTGAGTGGAAAATGCTCAGAGTTCAGAACCTTGGAGATGGTAGAGGAGTTTCCAAAAGTAAGAGACATGGTAAACACTCCTCTAACATGGAAGACTGCTGGCGTAAAGACATCTTGAGAAACTGCCTCTGAGGTTGGGCACTTGAAACATACGTTATTTTCAGGAGCTTTAGCTTCCTTTGTAGTGAGACAATAAAATCTGGGTCTGCATCTATGTGACCTGGAGGATATGGTTTCTTATTTTCCAGTGAACATGAGTCAGCAGTGCTGAATTCACTCTTTGTAGGTAAACAGTGGCCACTGGGGTCTAATTGTCTCCCCATGTGGACTGTGGAGCCATTTGGTCATCCTCCACTTTCCGTGGTGTTTCCTGCTGTTGCACTGGGAGTTTGGTATTTGCTTCACAAAATACAAGAAGTTCAACAGGGACACAGTGCTGGAGGGAGTTCTGTCACGTGTTGTGGGTCAGGGTCTGCAGGAGAATGCAACAACCAGGCTTCTTTCCCACATACCTTGCCCCCTTGTCCATAGCAACTTGATTCTGAACATGGCCCTGAATCCTCTCCATATAAAAACATGCTTTTACATATTCGGGTCTCCTGGCTGCACCATGTTAGTCACAAAAAATTTGGAAGCCAATGAGAAATCCACATGGCCATAACACAGATGTATTATCACACAACTGCAGACCACTTCTCTAGGCCCAATACTCTGCAGGCTCTAACTTGCTTGCCCCCATGTCCATAGCAACTTGATTCTGAACATGGCCCTGAAATCTTTCAATATAAAAACATGCTTTTACATATACGGGTCTCCTGGCTGCACCATGGCAGTCACAATGAATTTGGAAGCCAATGGCAGAACCACATGGTCACAACACAGATGTATTATCACAAAACTGCACACCATTTCTCTAGGCCCACAACTCTGCACGCTATAACTCAATGGCATCTCTGTTCTACACCATTTTCATGAAACCCAGTGAATTAAGGCAGGGTCTGGTACACTCAAGATCAGCAACAGGACATCCAAAGGTTCTCCAGTGCCACCTGGTCATGGGAATTTTAAAAATTTCATGGTATTTATCTGGCCATTTTTCAAGGATGAAGTTGGAGGCACTGTGGGTTTCAATTCATTCAGGAACCATTAAATGTTGAGGAAGTTCATTTCAAAGAAAGCTCTGGAGAACTCTCACAGGCAAGGCTTCCAAAAGAGTGGCCAAAAGGTCACATGAAGCCAGGCGCATTGAGGTCTCCAATGTGAGGTCCATGTGTGTTTTGACTCAAAACTATCCCTGCCAAGTCTTTCAGAATAAAATCATGTGATATACTGGCTGAGATTCCCAGTACTCTTTGGAAAACCACCCTGGGCCTAGATCTCAGTTTCCAAGGGTGACTTTCATGCGTGGCCTCCTAAAATCCCAACACTTTTCATGGCAATACTTCTCTGAGGTCAATTCCAGAACGCAGTCTCTAAGGGGAATTAAACCAGAGTTCAAGCCCAGGTTGACCCAGTCATCTCTTCACACCGCCAATCAAATGAACACAATTAAAAACAAAACACTATCACATGGCCCCATCTTCTTCCTTATAGACACTCATCATAACCTCTGGTTGGAGCTTTCCATGAGGGGCACATTCCAAAAGAGTGTCCAAAATAAGCTCCCTTGCCCCTCATTTGGCTCAAGTCAGGGTGGGAAGGACACCCTTCCTGTGAACCAGGAGTGATCAAATAGGCCTGTCATTAATACTGCTCCGCTTTTCCAATTTGAGGCCTTCTGACTGTGGGGTTTAGATTCTTTATGTGAACTGGAGTCATGAGAAAAGACAAGCACCTCTGCAGAGATTTGAAGAACTCATTTGACCAAAAGGATCGCTATTCTCACTTGATTGATTTCAGGAACCTAACAGAGAAAGGCAATAGAATTCATTCACAATGACTGAAATTTTTTGCGAATTTGGTTTTGGTTTCACACATGGGATCTTTCTTTAGATCCATCAGGTGCTGAGAATCTAAGCCACAGCCTCACACAGGGCCAAGAGCCTGATTCAGACACATCCCTTTCCGAAGCAATTTAGCAAGAGCCACAGGTGATGCCCATTCATTTCCATTTGAAAACTGTTTTCTTCAGGCTTCACAAAGGGGTAGCCTGAGCCCAACATCTTCCTGACATTCAGGGCAACAGAACAATAGGTAAGCAAAAGGCCCAAAGCATGGTATCTCCACTGAGACTTTTCTGGTCACACTCATATCTGAGTTTTCTGAGATACTGGCCATTCCCTTCAGGTATCCAGTACATGGACATGTCAAAGACCTTGGAGTTGGTACATATCTTGGACACAAAACAATGAGACTATTCTGGAGAGTTGCCAGAATTCAGGAAGAAAACAGGGACTTAGGAAGGTAGTAGGTTTTGCCAATCCATAAGGCAAGCTGCAGTCCATTCATAAATTGGGCAGGAAGAATGCTGGGAATCTTTCTACTACACAGGACACATCCATTGTTGCATTGTCTTTTCTCATGTCTACAACCACGGACACAGTGAGATACACAGACATAGAAACACTCACCTTGTCAAATGACATACTAGAAATACTTCACTGAAAACCAAACAAACCGCCTTTCCTACCTATTCTCAGAACAAGAGACAAAACCACACACCCACACTCACAATGGCACCTCCTTCCCCTAAGTAGGTCTGTGACTATCCGGAGTGTCCTCTGACTGGTGGGCAATACTATGTTCCCCCGAAATGGCCTGTATTCTCTCAGATCTGGTTTCCTTGGCCAACTATGTGAAGTTGTCAGGAAAAAGTGGTGAGCCACTACCTGCTTTCTCAGGAAAGGTCCCTCTTCAGAGCTCTCCTGGCATTTGGCCATCCTCACATCAGTAGGTACCAAGAAAGACTGACTCTGTCCTTGGTAAATCCAAACAAGTGAGCCCACTGGGACTGGGACTGGAACTGCATCTGGGTGCCTGGCTTCTTGGTTACCAAGTTCAGAGAGTTCCATCACCAAGGAAATGAGGTATGACACTTTCTTTGGAACTGAATGAGGTCACTGCCTTGGCAACCACTTGGTCCTAACAGTTGCTTCCAAGGGCCCCATGAGATGGAGGCTGCCCCTTCTTCCTCTGACACTTTCACAATTTAGAATGGTATATCAACCATAGGCACACACACAGGCCTGGTTTGGTCCATCTTCTCCACAATAAGAAGAGAGAGGCTGATTCAGACACATCCCTTCATCCTGGCCAGGTGGTTTGTCATCGAAGATGACTTTTGCTCTTTCAGGTCCTTCATACCTGTCTACAACTTCTCCAGGTATCATTTCTGCATGGACCTTTGAGGATCTCAGCAGGTGGAAGGTCCCCTACTTTTCTGTATTGTAAGAACAACTTTGTCCCTGCTCTTCTGTAAAATGAGATTGAGGGAACAGTGTATGTTTAGGGTTAATAACAGGTTTGATTTCGATTTGTGTTAGGAATCATTCTTCTGGATGAATAATGGTATTGGGAACCTGGTATATTTACAAGAATGTAGAGGTGAAACATAAGTATGAAAACAGAAATCCAGGTATGATTTTAAACCCATAAGGGCATTGGGCCCTTGATTGGGATACTTAGCTTTGAATTATGTTCTGCACAGATGTCTCAGATAATTTGATATACAATGGCATAGGACCTTGTACCTTGGAAGATTGAATGTAGAAGAGAACATCCCTTCAAATAGGGATAGTCGGTAGGATTAGGAAGATAGTCGGTCGTTTTAGGAAGAAGAGTGAGTATATGATTTGGAACAAAAGTTCTTTAGCAATAGGATTTCAGGTAGAGAGTGAATGTATATGTCAGCACATATGAAGAGCCAGTCACGATGATGAAGTGGGGAAAACATGTAGAAAAGAAGATATCAATAAAGATATTACGAAATCAGGGAAAGTATAAAGTGAGTGAGAGGATTAGACATTTTCAACAGGCTTGAGGTTGAATCTTAGAAAGAAACAAATATGAAGTCACCAATAATATTGACATTTGAGAGCATTAGGCACCCTGGACATGGATGTTTTTAGTAATCTATGTTCACTTTTCATTTAGGCTTTGCTTGGTTCAATCATAAGTGTAACATTTACATTTTTGTCCAGAATATTATTGTGATAATATGTATATGTAGATCAGGTGACATAAGTATTTCTTCCACCATTTTTGGTAGCAATATACTGAAGACATAAAATTAGTATTGGGCGTACAAAGAGGTGTACCCTATGTCTATGAATATAGAGATAAAGCATGAATAGACCATACTGTGAATAAGTAATATAACTTGTTCCAACTTAATATAAGGGGATGAACTGATATCTGAAAAATTACTGGAAATCTTATATGCATATACAATCATTCATTCCAACCAGTTATTCATCTAATGTCAATATTAGTGTTTTGGTTTATCATGAAGAGTGTGTGTGTTTTACTTCAAAAGTGATTATGGAAATCGAAAATAATGTGTTTGGAAAGAAGTCTCATGAAAAGACCAGTCAAGAAACCCTGACAATACATGTGTTGTGAAGTAGGAAGTGATTAAAGTTTAAAGAAATGCCTACAAATTTGTGAACTTGTGGATGAAATACATATCTTATGATGAGCAAAAACTGAAGAAATAATAATGTACCAGTGTTGAATATAAATAAACATCATATTATATATCATGTCCCATTGGGATCTACTTGCATTGGTGATAGACTGGATCAGTTCCTGTAGAATTATTAACATTTGTATGCACCATTCACTGAAGTTAGTTTTCAGTACTAGGAAACAAATATGTATTTAAGGTGGATGAATATTTCTGAGACTAATATTTTGGAAAGTTTATTATAAATCCACATGCATGAACATGAATGAATTTAGAGAGTGTATATAAGACAAATATATTTCATATTTTGAAAAATCTGGAGAGTGTATATATATATATATATATATATATATATATATATATATACACACACACACACACACACACACACACACACACATACCCACACACACACAAAAAAAAAACACACACAGACATTTAAAAGTAGCAATATATATGCCAATCGAAATTCATCTTTAAATATATATCATCCACAGATGCAAAAATATTTATTTTACTGAACATGAGTTTAGGTATAATGATGTTCTACCAGGAAGTTCCCCTATAGGTGGAATTTTCAGTTCCAACAGAAATTTGGAGGAGTGATCTCTTCTCACAATTTGTATCTGCCAAGTCAGCCACCTCACAAAAATGTACATGTGATACCAGGTAGGATTCTATAAGTGCATATGAAAATACATATGATGAATAGGCTACAGAGAAAGGGAGACAGGAATTCATATATTTGTTTAATTTAAAAACACATGGTGAACTATTTCAATTAAAAATTGACTAGATTTATAACACCTACCATTTATCATGCAAAAGGTAAGTCCAAGTATGCAGCATGCCTCCTCTGAACTGCTTGTATTTCTATTCTGTTTGGGTATTTTTCTCCATCATATTAGGATTAGTAGTCAGAGGATAGTAGGGTATGGGATAGTGTCAGGGATTCAGTATTTCGAATAGAAAATTGAAAATGAATGCAATGTGTATGCAAATATGTGCTACACAAATATCTTCCCACTCTCATCCAGAGCAATGCCTTGACACTACCTTCGCCCCATGTATGACACAATTAGAGGAGAAGAGTTAGAAAATCTGTGAATACATATCTGCAATGGAAACTGCTCAATTTTCACAAATTTGGAGAAGGTAGAGGAGTTTCCAAAATTAAGGGACAATGTAAACTCTCCACAAACATGGAGCTCTGCTGGCCTAAAGAGTTCTTAAGAAACTGCCTCTGAGGTTGGGCACATGAAATATCTGTTGTTGTCAGGAGCTTTTGCTTCCATTGTAGTGAGACCATCCAAGCTGGGTCTGCATTTTTGTGACCTTTGTGAGCACATGGTTTCTTGTTTTCCAATGAACATGAGGCAGCATTGCTAAATTCTCTCTTTGTAGGTAAACTGTGACCAATGGAGGCTAAGTGTCTCCCCGTGTGCACTGTGAACCCATTTGGTCATCCTCCACTTTTCGTGCTGTTTCTTGCTGCTGAACTCGCAATTTGGCATTTGCTTCATGAAACACGGAGTTCAACTGGGACACAGTGCTGGAGCGAGTTCTGTCACGTGTGGTGGGTCAGGGTCTGCAGGAAAATGCACCAACCATGCTTCTATCCCACCAGCTTGCCTCCTTGAGCATAGCAACCTGATTCTGAACATTGCCCTGAAACTCCTACATATAACAAGATGCCTTTTCAGAGAAGGGTCTGCAGTCTGCACCATATCAGTCATAATCCATTTGGAAGCCAAAGGCAGATCCACATGGCCAAACCACAGATTTTTTATCACACACCTGCCCACAACTTCTCTAGGTCCACTACTCAGCAGGCTCGAACTTACTTGCATCTCTTTTCTATACCATTTTCATGAAAACCAGTCAATCAAGGCACCTTCTGGTATATTCATAATCAGAAACAGGACATCCAAAGGTTTTCCAGTGCCACCTGCTCATGGGAATTTTAAACATTTCATGGTATTTATCTAACCAATTTTAAAGGATGAAGTTGGAGGCACTGTGGGTTTCAATTCATTCAGGAACCATTAAATGTTGAGGAAACTCATTTTAATGAAAGCTCTCGAGAACTCTCACAGGCAAGGCTTCCAAAAGAGTGGCCAAAAGTTCACATGAAGCCAGGCCCATTGAGGTCTACAATATGAGGTCCATGTTTGTTTTGACTCTCAACTATTGCTGCCAAGTCTTTCAGAATAAAATCATGTGATATCCTGGCTGAGATTCCCAGTGCTCTGTGGAAAGCAACCCTGGGTCAAGACTCATTTTCCAAGGACTACCCTCATGCGTGGCCTCCTAAAATCCCAACACAACTCATTGCAATACTTCTCTAAGATCAGTTCCAGAATGCAGTCTCTAAGGGTAATTACGCCAGAGTTCCAGCCCACGTGGACCAATTCATCTCTTCCAACCGCCACACAAGTGACCACAATTAAAACCAAAACACTCCCACATGGACCTCATCTTCTTCCATATAGACACTCATCATTACCTCTGGCTGGAGGATTCTATGAGGGGCACAGCCCAAGACAATGTCCAAAAGAAGCTTCCTTACCCCTCATATGCCTAAAGGCCCGGACTCCCTTCCTGTGAACCAGGAGTGATCAAATAGGCCTGCCGTTAATACTGCTCCACTTCTGCAATTTGTGGCCTAGTGACTGTGGGGTTTAGATTATTTTTGTTAATGGGAGTCATGAGAAAACCCAAGCACCTATGGGCCAGACTCTGCAGGGCTTTGAAGAACTCATTTGACCCAAAGGATCCCTATTCTCACTTGATGGAGGCAGGAACATTACAGAGGAAGACGAGAGACTCCATCCACAATGACCGCTCTTTTGGCCATTTTGGTTTTGGATGCACACATGGGATCCTTCTTTAGACCCATCAGGTGCTGAGAATCAAAGCCACAGCCTCACACAGGGCCAAGAGGCTGATTCAGACACATCCCATTCTAAAGCAATTAGGCAAAGAGCCCAAGGTGATGCCCATTCATTTTCATTTGAAAACTGTTTTCTTCAGGCTTCAAAAAGGGGTGGCCTGAGTCAAAGAACTTCCTGACATTCAGGGCAACAGACAAATAGGTAAGCAAAAGACCCAAAGCAGGGTTTCTCCATTGAGACTCTCCTGGTCCCAATGATATCTGTGTTTTCTGACATGCTCTCATTCCCTTCAGCTATCCAGTACATAGCCATGTCACAGATCTTGGAGGTGGTTCATATGGTGGACATAAAATCATAAGCCTATTCTGAAGAGTGGCCATAATTCTACGAAGAAAACAGGAACTTTGGAAGATAGTAGGTGTTGCACATCCATAAGGCAATACACAGTCCATTCATAAATTAGGCAGGATGAATGCTGAGAAGCTTTCTACTAGACATGACAAATCCATTGATGCATTCTCTTTTCTAATGTCTACAACCACAGACACGGTGGGATACACAGACATAGAAACACTTGCCTTGTCAAAGGACTCAGTAGACACAGTCCATTCCAAACCAAACAAACTGCCTTTCCTACCTATTCTCAGAACATGAGACAAAACCACAAACTCACACCCACAACCACAAAGGCACCTCCTTCCTCCAAGTAGGTATGTGACTATCTGGAGAGCCCTCTGACTGGTGGACCATTTTATGTTCCGCCGAAACGGCCTGTCCTGTCTCAGATCAGGTCTCTTTGGCTAACTCTGTGAAATTGTCCGGGACCAGCAGTGAGACACTACCTGCTTTCTCAGGAAAGGCCCCTCTTCAGAGCTCACCTGGCATTTGGCCATACTCACATCAGTATTTACCAAGAAAGACGGACTCTGTCCTCTGTAAATCTAAACAAGTGAGCCCACTGGGACTGGAACTGGGACTGCCTCTGGGTGCCTGGATTCCAAGTTTAGAGTGTTCCTTCACCAAGAAAATTAGATGAGGTCACTTCTTTCTGGAACTGATTGAATTTGCTGCCTTTGCAACCACTTTGTCCTAACAGTTGCTTCCTAGGGTCTCATGAGATGGAGGCTGCCCCTATTTCCTGTTACAATTTCACAAGATAGAAAGTTATATCAACCATAGGCACCTGGGAAGAGCTCTCTACATAGGCCTGGTTTGGTCCATCTTCTCTACATTAAGAAGATAGAGGCTGATTCAGACACATCCCTTCGTCATGACCAGGTTGTTTGCAATTGAAGATGACTTTTTCTCTCTCAGGTACTTCATAGTTCCCTATATCTTCTCCAGGAATTATATCTGCATAGACCTTTGAGCTTCTCAGCAGGTGAAAGTCTCCCTACATTTTTGTATTGTAAGACCAACTCAGTCCTGCTCTTTTGTAAAGATAGATTGAGGGAACAGTATATGGTTAGGGTTAATAACAGGTTCGATTTGTGTTAGGAATCATTCTGCTGGATGAATAAGAATATTGGGATCCTGTGGTATTTATAAGAATATAGAGGTGAAATATAAGTATGACAATGGAATTCTAGATAAGATTTGAAGCCCAGAAGTGCACTGGGCACTGGAGTGGGAAACTTAGCTTTGAACAATGTTCTGCACAGATATCTCAGATAAATCGATATATAATGGCAAAGGACCATGTACCTTGGTTGATTGAATGTGTAAGAAAACATCCAGTCAAAAAGGGATAGTCGGTAGGATTAGGAAAATAGTGTAGGTTTAGATAGAAGAGTGAGAATAAGATTTGCACCAAAAGTACTTTAGCAATAGAGTTTTGGTTAGAGAGTGAATGTAAATGTCAGCACATGTGAAGAGTTGGTCACAGTGATGAACTGGAAAAAATATGTAGGAAAGCATTTATCAATAGAAACATTAGGAAATCAGGCAAAGTATAAAGTGAGTGATAGGATTAGACATTTTCAACAGGTTGAGATTTAATATATAATCTTAGGAAGAAACAAATATGTAGTCACCGACAGGATAGACATTTGAGAGCATTAGGCAACCTGGACATGGATGGTTTTAGTAATCCATGCTCACTTCCTATTTAGGATTTGGTACAATCATAAGTTTGACATTTGCGTTTTGTGTCCAGAATATTACACTGAAAAAATGTATATTTATATCAGGTGACATGAGTATTTCTTCCACCATTTCTGGAAGCAATATGTTGAAGACATATAAATTAGTATTGGGGGTACAAATATGTGCACCCTGTGTCTCTGAATATAGAGAAAATGTATGAATAGACAATAGTGTGAATAAAGAATATAATTGGTTTCAACTTTAAAAAATGGATTGAAGTGATATCTGAAAATATAAAGAAAATTTTATATTGATAAACATACATTCATTCAAACCAATTATACATCTATTTGTAATATTAGGGTTATGGTTTATCATAAAGGGTGTGAGTTTTGCTTCAAAATTGATTATGGAAATCGAAAATAATGTGTTTGGGTAGAAGTCACATGAAAAGACCAGTCAAGACACCTGGAGGAATACATGTGTTCTGAAGCAGGAATTGATTGAAAGTGAAACAAATGCCCATAAATTTGTGAATTTGTGGATGAAATATATATCCTATGATGTCCATAATACGAATAAATATTAATGTACCAGGGTTTAATAAAAATGAACGTCAAAATGCACAGCTTGTCATATCGGAATCAAGGTGCATTGATGTTAAACTTGGTCAGTTACTGTAGAAATATTAGTTAAATCTGTTTTTCAGGTGGATGAATATTTCTGAGAATAATCTTGTGAAAAGTTGATTATAAATCCAAGTCCATGAACATGAATAAATTTAGCGAGTGTAAATAAGACACATATATTTCATATTTTCAAAAATCTGGAGAGTATATATATATATATATATATATATATATATATATATATACATATATATATATATATATATATATATATATATATATATATATATTTACACAAAACACACACACAGACATTAAAAAGTAGCAACATATATGCCACTCAAAATTCATCTATAAATATATATCATCCAAAGATGCAAAAATATTTATTTTACTGAACATGAGTTTATGTATAATGTTTTTCTACTAGGAAGCTCCCCTATAGGTGGAATTTTCAGTTCCAACAACGATTTGGAGAAGTGATCTCTTCTCACAATTTGTATCTACCAAGTCAGCCAACTCACAAAAATGTACATGTGATACCAGGTAGGATACTATAAATGCATATAAAAATACATGTGATGAATAGGCTACAGAGAAAGGGACAGGAATTCATATATTTGTTAATTTAAAAACACATGGAGAACTATTTCAATTGAAAATTGACCAGATTTATAACACCTACCATTTATCATGCAAAAGGCAAGTCCAAATATACAACATGCCTCCTCTGAAATGCTTGTATTTCTATTCTGCTTGTGTTACTTTTCTCCATCATATTAGGATTAGTAGTCAGAGTCTAGTAGGGTATGTGAATATTTCTGAGAATAATCTTGTGAAAAGATGATTATAAATCCACATTCATGAATACGAAAAATTTAGGATGTGTAAAATAATACACATATATTTCATATTTTGAAAAATCTGGAGAGTGTATATATATATATATATATATATATATATATATATATATATATATATACACACACACACACACACACACAAACATTCACAGACATTAAAAAGTAGCACTAATGCCAATTTAAAATCACCATGAAATATATATCATCCACAGATCCAAATAAATTCATTTTACTGAACATCGATTTATGTATAATGTTGTTCAACTAGGAAGCTCACCCACAGGTTGAATTTTCAGTTCCAACAGCGTTTAGGAGGAGTGATCCCTTTTCACAATTTGTATCTGCCAATTCAGCCACCACACAAGAATGTACGTGTGGTAACAGGTAGGATTCTAAATGTGCATATAAAAATACAGGTGCTGAATAGGCTTCAGAGTAAGGGAGACAGGAATTCACATATTTCTTAACTTTTAAAATACATGGAGAACTATTTCAAAAAAAAATGACAAGATTTAAAACTCCTACACTATATAATTCAAAAGGCAAGCCCAACTATCCACCATGCCTCCTCTGAACTGCTTGTAGTTCTATTCTTTTGGGGGTATTTTTCTCCAACATATTAGGATTAGTAGTCAGAGTCTAGTAGGGTATGTGTTAATGTCAGTGATTCAGTATTTTGAATGGAAAATAGGAAAATGAATCCAATGTGTATGCAAATATGTGCTTCAGAAAAATCTTCCCACTCTCATCCAGAACAATCCCTTGACATTACCTTCGCCCCAAGTAAGACACAATTAGAGGAAAAGAGATAGAAAATATGTGAATACATATCTGAAATGGAATTTGATCAGGAGTTCACAACCATGGAGGTGGTAGAGGAGTTTTCAAAAGTAAGGGACAGGGTAAGCACTCCACAATCACAGAGCTCTGCTGGCCTAAAGACTTCTTGAGAAACTGCCTCTGAGTTTGGGCACTTGAAATATATGTTGTTTTCAGGAGCTTTTGCTTCCTTCTAGTGAGACGATCAAAGCTGGGTCAGCATCTATGTGACCTGGAGGACATAAATTGTAATATTCCAATGAACATGAGGGAGCAGTGCTGAATTCTCTCTTTGTAGGTATACTATGGCCACTTGGGGCTATGTGTGTCCCCGCGTGGACTGTATATTCATTTGTTCCTCTTCCACTCTTCATTGTGTTTCTTGCTGCTGCACTGCGACTTTGGTATTTGCTTCACGAAATACATGGAGTTCAACTGGGACACAGTGGTCTAAGTGTCTGCCCGTGTGGACTGTGAAGCCATTTAGTAATCCTCCACTTTTCCTGGAGTTTCTTGCTGCTGCACTGCGAGTTTTGTATTTGCTTCATGAAACACAAGGAGTTCAACTGGGACACAGTGCTGGAGGGAGTTCTATCACGTGGTGGCTCACACATGAGCATTCATGAAACCAGCCTCTATACCACATAGCTTGCTCCCTTGACCATAGCAACCTGATTCTGTAAATTACCCTAAAACCTCTCCATATAACAAGATGTGTTTACTTATAATGGTCTCCTGGCTGCACCATGTCCGTCTCATGACATTTGGAATCCAATGGCAGATCCACATGGCCCCATCACAGATGTTTTATCACACACCTGCCTACCGCTGCTCTAGGCCCTCTACTCATCAGGCTCCAAATTACTGGCATCTCGGTTCTACACCATTTTCATTAAACCCAATCAATCAAGGCACTGTCTGGTACACTCATGATCAGAAATAGGACATCCAAAGGTTCTGTATGCCACCTGTTCATGGGAATTTCAAAAATTTAAACTATTTATCTAGCCTTTTATCAAGGATGAAGTTGGAGGCACAGTGGATTTTAATTCATGCAGGAACCATTAAATGGTGAGTATGATCATTTCAATGAAAACTCTGGAGAACTCTCACAGGCAAGGCTTCCCAAAGAGTGTCCAAAAGGTCACCTGAAGCCAGGCTCATTGAGGTCTACAATTGAGATCCATGAGTGTTTTGATCTCAACTATGGCTGCCAAGTCTTTCAGAATAAAATCTTGTGGTATCCTGACTGAGATTCCCAGTGCTCTGTGGAAAGCTACCCTGGGCCTATATCTCAGGTTCCAAGGGCGACTCTCATGCATGGCCTCCTCAAATCCCAACACAACTCATGGCAATACTTCACTAACCTCAGTTCCAGGACACAGTGTCTAAAAGGAGTCACACCAGAGTTCAGGCCCAGGAGGACCCAGTAATCTCTTCCAGCTACCACACATATGACCACAATTTAAATCAAAACACTCCCACATGGGCCTCATCTTCTTCTACACAGACACGCATCATAACCTCTGGCTGGAAGTTTCCATGAGGGGTGCAGCCCAAGACAGTGTCCAAAATAAGCTCCATTGCCCCTCATTTGCCAAAAGTCAGGGTGGCCTAAACACCCTTCCTTTGAACCAGGAGTGATCAAATAAGCCTGCCTTTAATACTGCTCTGCTTCTCCAATTTGAGGCCTAATGACTGTCAGGTGTAGATTTTCTATGTGATTTGGAGTCATGAGAAAACCCAAGCACCTATGGGCTATCCACTGTAGGGCTTTGAAGAACTCATTTGACCCAAATGATCCCTATTCTCACTTGACGGAAGTCAGGAACTGAAAAGGTCGGGCGAACTTCGGAGGAAAAGACCACCAAGAGACTGTCTCATGCCACAGCAAAGGGTTTATTGGGGGTCCAGCATGCTGAGGCTCAGAGCTCACTTCAGAGGAGCAAAGAACAAAGAGCCCCGAGATCAACTTGAGCAGAGTTTATATACATTCTTTAGAGAGGGCAGGGACTTTACATACATCATAGCCTCCTTTAGAAAATCATCATATACCACGGGAAAATCAAATAATAACTCTAAAACATGATTAGCACATTCATTGGCGGGAACAGGTTGGGCAGCGGGTGATTGGTCAGCCGTGAGAAGGAGTATACATTTAAACTGATTGGTTGAAGCACTGAGATGTATACGTGCAGATCTGCATGGTTTCTGGGAAGGGGTGGTTAAGTAACGAGGTGGTCAGGGAAGATTTCAACACACATCTAATGGGAAGATCCGGGAATTGTCTTAAGTGCCACAGGAATTTCAGGTTCTTAGTGCAGCTTGGAAAATGTACAAAACCTGGTTCTTTACGTTTCAATTTCAATTTCTTTTATTCTTTCATTTCCCACCCCTTTTTCTGACTACTTTTAATCTTAAAAGTAATGAATCAAAATTATTGTGGGGTTTCACATTCTATTCCTACCAGTGCAGCATATTTCTGTCTGATTATCATGAGTTTCACCTGCCTAATCTGAGCCTGGAGAAAGGAAACTATGTGGTTAAGCAAACAAGGTCCCACAGTTAGCAACACCATAAGGATGATCAGGGGTCCAGCTAAGTCTGATATTAGTGTAGTTACCAGGGTTACTGGGTTAACCATGACTCAAAGCACCCTTGTTGAATCTCCCATTCTCTCTGGCGCTCTTCAAGGTATTTTCTTAATTTACTCATGAATTATTTTGCAACTCCAATATGGTCAGCATAAAAACAACATTCTTCTCTCAGTGCAACACAGAGGCCCTCTCCCTCATCAAGAGGAGGTGTAATCCTCACCTGTTCTGTAAAACAACTTCACAGAGAGAGGTTAAGGATTCCTGCAAAGCTGTGATGGAGGTCTCTAATGTCTTCAAGTCTTGATTTATTGCTGTTTATAATTGGGCCATTTGTTGTTAACCATGCATCATAGAAGCTGTTCCCATACCCACTCCTGCAGCAGCTCCTATCCCCAATAGGATGGCTAGAGTAAGGGACAATGGTTCCCCTTGATATCGGGTTGTTTGTCCCCCTAGTAGACCTTCAAATGATTAGGCATTATGATAGAGTACCCTGGAGAGTATCTGCACCATTACACAATAATTTACAGGGCTGTCAAAGACCTGGGCTGAAATACAAGGAGTTCTGACTGTGTGGAGTTCAGTACCATAAAGGTTCCTTTAATTAGTTCCCAGGGGGAGGAGTCAGATGTACTCTGGACTGGGGAAGTAGGCAAAGACGGAATCCAGGAAGTATTAGATGGTAGAGGGGTTCTGGTAGATCTAGGCATGGAAGGTTTAGGAGGCTTAATTCCTGGCTTGAGGGGATTGGGTCCTATTGCTGTGGGATTTTCTTTCTTTTTAAGCCAGACGGTGAACCAGAGACCAAATTCATCACCTGGGCCATAAATATAGAATCACATTCCCCACGTATTTCCCATAGGCCAGGTTTTTCTGAGGTAGCCCCTTCCTTTGGAAGTGAAAGTTATATTGAGGGGGTAACATAGAGTATTCTTTCCACAGCGAGTTTTTGACACCACTGGGCTAGCAGCACATTTCTTGGGATCAATCCAGGTGTCATTTCATCCTACCAGAATCATACCTTTCTGGGGAGTTTGGGTTCCACCATGCAGCTTTCGTTTGTTCACAACCCCAAGATCTACAATAAAAGTCACTGGGTCCTCCACAGGTTTGGGCCTGTTTTATGACTTTGGAAATCAGGTGGGCACACATAATAGTCAAGACTGGCTAGTTTACACCTGAGCTGGGGGAGATGACATCCATAATTCATGGGTTAAGGTGGTCTATGTTGCCCTGGTTAGGGTTTGAGTGGGATCTGTGTGGGGTCCTCTATGTCAGGGAGATCCCAGTCAGGGAAGCCTATGGCAAGCTGACAAATGTCCGGGTGGAGAGATGGCCACCAAGTCCATAAGGTGGCTGTTTGTGAAATAGATCACACTACTTGCCCATTAGGATTCATTACTTGCCCTTGTTGCTGAGCACGCTGATGGGGATTAGGGCTGCTGCTGGTCATGGGAAGAATCCATAGCCCTACCCACATGACGGACACGCAACTTGAGATGGATACCCGTCTGTAGAAGTTTCCAGCCAGAGTCTGTACAGGGCTCAGGCATGAGATGGGAGGCATTGATCCAGGAAGTGATCCCATCCACTTTCACCACTGTGGGTGTTATAAGCAGCACCTGGTATGGTCCTTTCCAGTGGAGTTCCAGGGATGAAACCTGACGCCATCTCACGTAGACGAAGCCTCCCACTTGATATCAATGTGGGGTTCCCTCGTCTCCAGTCTGATAAGCAGAGGCCAAATGTTTCCACAGGTATCGCTGGGTGCTGAGTTTGTTAAAGGGCTTTAAATCTGTCAAGCAAGGGGGTGTGAAAGGAATCATTAAGTCTCATAGTTGGGATTAGGTCCCATACTGGAGGAAGGGCACCATTGAGAATTTCATAAGAGGTGAGGTTACACAAAGAGGCGGAGGGGGTATTTCTTTCACAAAACAGTGCATAAGGTTGGAGCATAGTCCAATTTTTTATGCCAGTATCCAAGCTTAATTTTGTTAAGTACTCTTTGATGGTTCTATTCATCCTTTCTACCTGTCCTGAGCTCTAGGGTCTATAAGCACAATGTAACTTCCAATTAATCCCCAGGGTCCTGGCAAATCCCTTACTTTCCTGGGGCATGAATGCCGGTCTGTTAGCGGACCCTATTACCTTAGGCAGGCCGAACCTTGGAAAAATGTCTTCTACGATCTTTTTGACTACCATCTGAGCTGTTTCTTTCTTCATGGGGAAGGCTTCGACCCATCCTGAAAAAGTATCTACAAAGACTAGGAGATATTTAAGTTCATACCTTGCTGGCTTAATTTCAGTACAGTTCAATTCCCAGAATTGTCCTTGTCTGGTTCCTTGTAAGCGCTTCCCTGCAGGAAGCTTGGATGGGTAAGCATTAACTACTTGGCAGACTTGACAAGCTCTAGTCACCTGCTCAGCTATTTCTTTCCTCTGTGAGTCAGTCAATAATAAGTCCTTTCTCCGGTCCTTTAAGAGTGCCTATATCTTCTCTGAGTCTAAGTGGGTGAGCTGGTGTACGTCTTTGACATAAAGGTGGGCTTTTTGAAATTGTAAACTTGGCTCTGTAGGATCCCAGAGTTCTGTATCTGTCTCCTCAGATGATAAGTTGCCTGAATGTTCTGGTGCGGCCAAGTCTCCTGATTGTTGTTCCCCCTGGTGTGGAAAAAGTTAACACAGTCACTCCATTTAGGGCTGCCAATTAAGCTTCCTCATCTGCCCTTCTTTTTCCAACCGCCACGGGTTCGTTTCCCTTCTGGTGCCCTGGGCAGTGCACTATAGCTAGTTCCTTAGGGCCCTGCACTGCTGAGAGAAGTTGGAGGATCTCATCTTTGTTCTTTATTTCTTTCCAGGTGGAGGTTAATAACCCCCTTTGCTGGTAAATAGCCCCGTGCACATTTGCAGTGGCAAATGCATAGCGGCTATCAGTGTATATGGTGGCCCTTTTGCCTGTTGCTAGTTCCAATACTTTCGTAAGGGCAATCGGTTCTGCTTTTTGGGCTGATGTCAGTTCTGGGAGACCAGAGGAACAGATGACATTAATTTTGCTAACTACTGCTTCTCCAGCCCACCGCTTACCATCTTGGAGGAAGCTGCTGCCATCCATAAACCATACAACTTCAGGGCAAGGCAGTGGCTGATCCTTCAAGTCTCGTCGTATACTGGTTTCCTCTGCCAGTATGTGTTGACACTCCTGAGCGACGGGTCTTGATGATTCTTCTGGCAGCAGTGTAGCCGGGTTGAGTGGAGCAGCGGGTCCCAGCGTGATTCTGTCTTTGTCAAGCAAGAGGTTCTGGTAGTGGGTTATTCTAGAGTTTGATAGCCACATCTCTGGAGGCTGACAGATGATGCACTCCAGGGCATGGGGGACTATAATCGTTAGCTTCTGTCCCAACGTTAATTTATCAGCATCTTTTATTAGAAGGGCTGCCGCTGCTATAGCTCTTAAGCAATGGGGCGACCCACTAGCCACTGGGTCCAGTTTATTTGATAATTATTCTACCGGCCTCTTCCAAGGTCCCAAAGTCTCAGTGAGCACAACCCGTGCTATTCCTTTCTTTTCCTCGATGTAGAGACTGAAGGGTTTTTCTATATCTGGGAGTGCTAAGGCCGGAGCAGATAGCAGCACCTTTTTTCTGACATTATCAAAAGCTTGTTGGTGCTCAGGGGTCCATTGGAAGTGGGCATCCCCCTTTATCAGCGGGTATAAAGGGGCAGCCAGAGACGCGAACCCAGGAATCCATAACCTGCAAAAGCCGGCAGTCCCAAGAAACTCCCTGAGTTGTCTCTTATTAGATGGGGGCAGTATCTGCACAAAGGTTCGTTTTGTGGGCTCAGTGAGCCATCCTTTGCCACCCCTAAGAGAATAACCCAGGAAGATTACTTCTTGCTGACAAATTTGGGCCTTTTTGGCAGAAGCCCTATATCCAAGCCGAGCAAGCTTGGAAAATAATGCTTGGGTCCCAGACTCATAGTTCTCTTTGGTGTCCGCTTCCAGTAGCAGACCATCCACATATTGGAGTATGGTGACATCGGGGTGTGCAGTTTTGAAGTCATTGAAGTCCTTGTGGAGGGGTTCATCAAAGAGAGTGGGAGAGTTTTTGAACCCCTGTGGGAGTCTAGTCCAGGTTAGTTGGACAGATGTTCCTTTTTCGGGGTCTATCCACTCAAAAGCAAACAGCAACTGACTGTCCTTATGTACGGGCAAGCAAAAGTGAGCATCTTTTAAGTCTAGCACAGTGTACCATTCCTGCTCCAGATTCAGAGCGCAAAGCAAATTATATGGATTCGGTACACTGGGGTGAATGTCCTGCACTGTGTTGTTGATCTCTCTTAGGTATTGAAGCGTCCGGTAGTCCCCAGTTCCTGGCTTTCTTACTGGTAGCAGGGGGATATTCTAGGACAAATGACAGGGCCTTAAGACCCCAAGAGCCAGGTATTTCTGAATATGGGCCCTTATCCCATCCTTAGCTTCTTTGATTAGAGGATATTGTTTAACACTGATTGGAGAGATAGAGGCTTTTAATTCTACTACTATTGGAGGTTGTTATATGGCTAGACCTAACCCAGCAGTTTCTGCCCAGGCATTAGGATAATCTTTTATCCATTTCTGGGGTAGTTTGCCTGTTTGATCAGTCCTAGGAGGCGCAAAGTGTTGATGTTCATCTTCTACGGATGTTGTCAAAGCCATGACTATGGGAGTTTTTACTGAAGGCTTTAGAAACTCCACTTGGGGACCATCAGGGTTAAAGGTTATTCTAGCTCAGAGTTTGGTAAGCAGATCCCAGCCCATCAATGGGGCTGGGCATTCTTGGATTACTTGGAAAGCGTGGTGGACTTTTCCATTTCCTAGGTCCATAGTCCTCTTAGTTGTCCCAGCCCAATATCTACTGCCATTAGTACCTTTAACAGGGGACCATTTATTTGATAGGGGGCCCAGTGGGGTCTTAAAGGTTGATTATACTGCTCCTGTATCCACTTCAAAGTTCACTGGGGTCCCCTCCACTTTAAAAGTTACCCTGAGCTCGGAGAGGGGATCCGAGCCCCGACTTTCCTAGTCCTCTTCTAGAGTCAGCACGGCGGACTGGCATCTCTGCTTCTTTCGGGGGCACTCTTTGGCCTAGTGTCCTGTTTTCTTTACAGTAGGCACACTGATCTGAGGCCAGGGGCAGCCATTGGCCGGGGCCCAGGTATCCCTTTCTGTCTCCCTGCTTTTTAACTTCTGGCATATTTGGTGCTCTGACCAGAACCTTAGTCAATGCTTTAGTCTGCCTTTTGCTCCTTTCATCCTCCTTTTGTTCCCTTTCCGTCTCTCTCCTCTGTTCCCTTTCCTCCTCAGTTTCTCTCTTATAATATACTTTCTCAGCATCTCTTACTAAATCTCTCAAGGTCTTATCTTGTAATACATCTAGACGTTGTAACTTTCTCTTAATATCTAGGGCAGCCTGCTCGATAAAGGCCATTGCAACAGATGCTTGTTCATCCTCTGCCTGAGGATCAAAAGGAGTATATTTCCTATATGCTTCCATAATTCTCTCCAGAAACATAGAGGGAGACTCATTAGGCCCTTGGATAATCTCTCTTACCTTGGCCAAATTAGTCGGCCCTCTGGCGGCCACTCGGAGACCAGCTATTAGAGTCTGGCGATAAGTGGACAGATGCTACCTACATTTAAAGGTGTTTGGGTGCCAGTTGGATCGGTTCATTGGCCCGTAGGGACGGAGAGGAAGCATCATAGGGGCTTCCGAGTTTTCTATTATCCGTCACCGGCGGGTTCCTTTAGGTGTCCCAGCTTCCTCCAGGGGAGGAGGGGTTGCTGCTGCTGCAGAGAAGTCCCCTGGAGTGCTTGGGTCTGGCCCAATTGCCTCTAGCGGCGGAGAGGCTGAGTCAGCGGCGAGAATATCATCTGGAACGTGTTGGGGGTTGGAGAGCGAGGGTAGAGGATAAGGAGGGGGAGGAGTGTCCAGTCTTGTGACTCAGGGAGAATGGAAGGAAGAGGGGGAGGAGTGGAAGGTTTGAATGATAGGATGCTGGGGGAAGGGGTATATGGCTGTTGATCTGGGTGGCCACGTGGCCCCGGCTGAAAGACAATATCTCTGACTTTTCGGATTAGAGGGAAGTAGAAGGATCCTTCTGGGGGGCCACCTGACTCCGAGAATGGGCCATTCTGAAGCACAGAGAATCTGCCAGGTACGGCATTTTACTGAAAAAGAAAGATTCTGGGCCCTTGAGCGGACATCAGTCCAATGATCAAGTGTCAGGGACAGAGAAGTGGAAGTGCTTTGTCCCATAATGAGAGTTACTCAAACAGGGACAGTGAAGACACAAACGCAACACAGACAAAGACAAACAGTAAACGTTTAACATGAGTCCAAGACAAAGATTAGAACTGAGTAACTGCCAAAACCTGATGGGTTAGACAATAAAGACAGCCCGTAAACTCAACATGAGTTCAGAACAATTACCAAAACTGAGTAGCCGGCAAAACCTGATGGGCTGGCGAACCGAATCCTGAAGCATAATATAAACGAGTTGAGGAAATTAGTATTCCTTGATTTCTCTAGTCCTCTGGAGTGTCCCCCAGGAACGTGGCCTGTAGCTCTGTGACACATCTGTCAGCCACCATCAGAGAGAGCTAATGCTCTTCACTGACAGCCACTTTGCCAATCCATAACCTGAAACCCAAAACCAGAAAGAGGTGCCTTACTTACCCCGAGAGGAGTCCATTGGGGTCTTTCGTCCGCCGCTGCCGGATTTCTCACCTGGGGCCTCCAGATGAATAGGTGGGGCGAACGTCAGAGAAAAAGACCACCAAGAGGCTTTCTCATGCAACAGCAAAGGTTTTATTGGGGGTCCAGCATGCTGGGGCTCAGAGCTCATTTTAGAAGAGCAAAGAACAAAGAGCCCTGAGAACAACTTGAGCAGAGTTTATATACATTCTTTAGAGAGGGCAGGGACTTTACATACATCATAGCCTCCTTTAGCAATTCATCATATACCATGGGAAAATCAAATAACAACTCTAAAGCATGATTAGCACTTTCATTTGCGGGAACAATTCGGGCAGGGGGTGATTGGTCAGCCCTAAGAAGGGGTATACATTTAAACTGATTGGTTGAATACCTGAGATGTATACTTGCTGAGCTGCAGGGATTCTGGGAAAGGGTTGTTAAGTAAGTAGGTAGTCAGGGAAGATTTCAACACACATCTAATGGGCAGATCCGGGAATTGTCTAAGCTGCCACAGGAAAGTGCAGCTTGGAAAGTTTACAAACCTGGTTCTTTACATTTCAATTTCAATTTCAATTTCTTTTATTCTTTCAGAACCTTACAGAGAAAGGCAAGAGACTTAATCCACAATGACTGCTCTTTTGGCCATTTTGGTTTTGGATGCACACATGGGATCTTTCTTTCGATCCATCTGGTGCTGATAATCTAAGTCACAGCCTCACACAGGGCCAAGAGGCTAATTAAGACACAACCATTTTCAAAGCAATTACTACTCTGAGGTCAGTTACAGAACTCAGTCTCTGAGGAGAATCACACCAGTGTTCAAGGCTAGGTGCATCCAGTCATCTTTTCCAACCACCACATAAATGACCACAATTAAAACCAAAACAATCCCACATGGCCCTCATCTTCTTCCATAGAGTCACTCATCATAACCTCTGGCTGGAGGATTCCTTGAATGGCGCAGCTCAAGAGAGTGTCCAAAATAAGCTTCCTTGCCCCTCATTTGCCTAAACTCAGGGTGGCCTGGACACCCTTCCTATGAACTAGGATTGATCACATAGGTCTGCCGCTAATACTGCTCTACTTCTCCAATTAGAGGCCTACTGACTGTCAGGTATAAATTCCTTATATGATTTGGATTCATGATTAAACCCAAGCACCTCTGAAGAGCTTGGAAGAACTCATTTGACCCAAAAAATCCCTATACTCCCTTGAAGAAGGTCAGGAACCTAACAGAGGAAGGCAAGAGACATCATCCACAATGACTTATGTTTTTGCCATTTTGGTTTTGGATGCACACATTGGATGTTTCTTTAGATCCATCAGGTGCTGAAAATCTAAGCCATAGCCTCTCACAGGGCCAAGAGGCTGATTCAGACACATGGCTTTCCAAAGCAATTAAGCAAAGAGCCACAGGTGATGCCCATTCATTTCCATTTGAAAACTGTTTCCTTCAGGCTTCACAAAGAGGTGGCCTGAGGCAAAGACCTTCCTGACATTCAGGGCAAAGGTCAATAGGTTAGCAAAAGGCCCAAAACAGGGTTTCTCCACTGAGGCTTTTCTGGTCACACTGATATCTGAGTTTTCTGAGATGCTCCAATTCCCTCCAGCTATCCAGAACATAGCCATGTCACAGAGTTTGGAGGTGGTACATATTTTGGACACAAAACCATGAGCCTATTCTGGAGAGTGGCCAAAATTCAGGAAGAAAACAGAAACTTAGTAAGATAGTAGGTGTTGCCCATCGATAAGGCAACCTGCAGTCCATTACTAAAATGGACAGGATGAATGCTGGGAAGCTTTCTACTAGACAGGACACATCCATTGATGCATTCTCTTTTCTAATGTCTACAACCATGGACACAGTGGGAGACACAGACACAGAAACACTTGCCTTGTCAAAGTTCTTTCTAGAAATAGTCCACTCCAAACCAAACACACCGCCTTTCCTACCTATTCTCAGAACATGAGACAAAACCACAAACTCACACACACACTCAAAAAGGCACCTCCTTCCCCCAAGTAAGTCTGTGACTATCCAGAGTGTCCTTTGACTGGTGGGCCATTTTATGTTCCCCCGAAAAGGCCTGTCTTGTCTTAGATCTGGTCTCCTTGTCAAACACTGTGAAGTTGTCAGGAGCCTGTTCTGACCACTACATGCTTTCTCAGGGAAGGTCCGTCTTCAGAACTCTCCTCGCATTTGGCCATCCTCACATCAGTAGGTACCAAAAAAGACAGACTCTGTCCTTGGTAAATCCAAACATGTGAGCCCACTGGGACTGAGACTGGGACTGGCTCTGTGTGCCTGGCTTCCTGGATCCCAAATTCAGAGAGTTCCATCACCAAGGAAGTGAGGTAGGTCACTTATTTCAAGAATTTAATGAGTTCACTGCCTTGGCAACCACTTTGTTATAACAGTTGCTTCCAAGGGTCCCATGAGATGGAGGATACCCTACTTCCTCTGACACTTTCACTAGTTAGAATGGTATATCAACCATATGGAACCAGAAACAGCTATCCACATTGTCCTGGTTTGGTCCATATTCTCTCCATTAAGAATAGGGAGGCTGAATCAGACACAACCCTTCATCCTGACAAGGTTGTTTGCCATGGAAGATGACTTTTGCTCTCTCAGGTCCTACATAGCTGCCTAATACTTCTCCAGGGATCATTTCTGCTTGGACCATTGAGTTTCTAAGCAGGTGGAAGATCCCCTACATTCCTGTATTGTAAGACAAACTCTTTCCCTGCTCTTCTGTAAAGGTAGATTGAGGGAACAGTGTATGGTTAGGGTTAATAACAGGTTCGATTTTGGTGAGGAGTCATTCTGTTGGATGAATAATGGTATTGGGAACCTGCGATATTTACAAGAATATATAGGTAAAATATAAGTATGGAAACAGAAATCTAGGTATGATTTGAAGCCCAGAAGGACATTGGGACCTTCATTGGGATACTTAGCTTTGAATTATGTTCTGCACAGATGTCTCAGATAAATCGATATACAATGTTATAGGACCTTGTACCTTGGATGATTGAATGTCGAAGAGAACATCCAGGATAAAAGGGATAGTTGGTAGTATTAGGAAGACAGTTTGTAAGTTTAAAAAGAAGAGTGATATAAGTTTTGGACCAAAAATTCTTTAGCAATAGGGTTTCGGGTAGAGAGTGAATATGAATGTCAGAACGTGTGAAGAATCAGTCACAATGATGAACTGGGGAAAATATGTAGGAAAGCAGATATCCATAGAGACATTAGGAAATCATGCAAAGTGTAAAGTGAGTGATTGGATTAGACATTTTCAATATGATTGAGTTTCAATATATAATCTTAGGAAAAAACAAATATGTAGTCCCCAAAAAGATTGACAAGTGGGAGCATTAGGCAGCCTGGACATGGATGTTTTTAGTAATCCATGTTCATTTTCCATTTAGACTTTGGTACAATCATAAGTGTGATGTTTGCATTTTCTGACCAGAATATTACTGTGATAAAATGTATATGTGGATCAGGTAACATGAGTATTTCTTCCACCATTTCTTGCAGCCATATATTGAAGATGTATAAATTAGTATTGTGGGTAAAAATAGATGTACCCTGTGTCTATGAATATAGAGATAATGCATGAATAGAGCGTAGTGTGAATAAATAATATTACTTGTTCCAACTTTAAATAATGGATTAAATTGATATCTAAAAATATTCAGGAAATCTTATATTGATATACATACATTCATTTCAACCAGTAATACATCTAATGGTAATATTAGGGTTGTGGTTTATCCTGAAGTGTGTGTGAGTTTTGCTTCAAACTGATTATGGAAATCAAATATAATATTTTTGGAAAGAAGTCTCATGAAAAGACCAGTCAAGAAACATGGAGGAATACTTGTGTTCTGAAGCAGGAAGTGATTGACATTGAAACAAATGTCTAAAAATAAGTGAACTTGTGGATAAAATATATATCCTACGATGTGCATAAACTGCAGAAATACTAATGTACCATTGCTGAATAAAAATGAACGTCAAATTATATGTCATGTCCCATAGGAGTCTACTTGCATTGATATTAAACTGGGTCAGTTACTCTAGAAATATTAGGATTTTTGTGCAGCTTTCACTGAAGTCAGTTTTCAGTACTAGGAAACAAATATATATTTCAAGTTCATGAATAATTCTGAGAATAATCTTGTGAAAAATCGATCATAAATCTAAATACATCAACATGAATAAATTTAGGGAGTATATATAAGACACATATATTTCATATTTTGAAAAATCTGGAGAGTATGTATATATATATATATATATATATATATATATATATATATTACACAAAACATACACACAGACTATAAAAAGTAGCAATACATATGCTAATCGAAATTCATCATTAAATATATATAATTCACATATGCAAAAATAATTATTTTACTGAACATGGATTTTTGTATAATGTTTTTCTATTAGGAAGCTCATAGGTTGAATTTTCAGTTTCAACAGCGTTTAGGAGGAGGGATCTCTTCTCACAATTTGTATCTTCCAAGTCAGACAACACAAAAAAATTAACCTGTGATACCAGGTAGGATTCTATATGTGCATATAAATATACATGTGCTGAATAGTCTATAGAGAAAGGGAGACAGGAATTCACATATTAGTTAATTTTAAAAACACATGGAGAATTATTTTAACCAAAAATTGACTAGATTGATAACACCTACCCTTTATCATGTAAAAGGCAAGTCCAAATATACACCATGCCTCCACTGAACTGCATGTATTTCTATTTTGTTTTGGTTATTTTTCCTCCATCATATTAGGATTAGTAGTCAAAGTCTAGTAGGGTATGGGTTAGTGTCATGGTTTCAGTATTTTGATTGGAAAATAAGAAAATGAATCCAATGTGTATGCAAATATGTGCCACACAAAAATATTCCCACTCTCATCCAGAACAATGAATTGCCATTACCTTCACCCCAAATAAGACACAATTAGAGGAGAAGAGTTAGAAAATCTGTGAATACATATATGGAATGGAACATAATCAGGAGTTCACAACCTTGGAGGTGGTAGAGGAGTTTTCAAAAGTTAGGGTCAGGGTAAACACTCCACAAACATGGAGCTCTGCTGGCCTAAAAACTTCTTGAGAAACTGTCTCTGAGTTCGGGCACTTGAAATATATGTTGTTGTCAGGAGCTTTAGCTTCATTTGTAGTGAGACCATCAAAGATGGGTCTGCATCTATGTGACCTGGAGAACATGGTTACTTTTTTTTTTAATGAACATAAGGGAGCAGTGCTGAATTCTCTCTTTGTAGGTAAACTGTGGCCACTCGGGTCTAAGTGTCTCCCCATGTGGACTGTGAAGCCATTTGGTCATCCTCCACTTTTTGTGGTGTTTCTTGCTGCTGCACTGGGAGTATGGTATTTACTTAACGAAATACAATGAGTTCAACTGGGACAAAATGCTAGAGTGAGTTCTGTCATGTGTGGTGGGTCAGGTTCTCCAGGAGAATGCACCAACAAGTCTTCTATCCAACATAGCTTGTCCCCTTGACCATAGCAACCTGTTTCTTAAAATTGACGTTAAACCTCTCCATATAACGAGATGCCTTTACATATAAGGGTCTGCTGGCTACACTATTTCAGTCACAAGCCATTTGGAAGCCAATGGAAGATCCACATGACCCCACCACAGATATTTTATCACACATCTGCACATCACTGCTCTAGGCCCACTACTCAGCAGGCTCCAACTTACTGGCATCTCTGTTCTACACCATTTTCATAAAACCAAGTCAATTAAGCCACTGTCTGGTACACTCATGATCAGAAACAGGACATCCAAAGATTCTCCAGTGCCACCTGGTCATAGGAATTTCAAATATATCATGGTATTTATCTGGGATTAGGAAGATAGACGGTAAGATTAAAAAGAAGGGTGAGTAAAGGATTTGACATTAAGTTCTGCTTCTCCAATTTGAGGCGTATTGTCATGCATGGGCGACTCTCATGCCTGGCCTCCAAAAATCCCAACACAATTCATAGCAATACATCTCTAAGGTCATTTCCAAAACTCCGTTTCTAAGGGGAATCACACCAGAGTTCAAGCCCAGGTGGACCCATTCATCTCTTCCAACCGCCACACAAGTGACCACAATTAAAAACAAAACACTCCCACATGGCCCTCATTTTCTTCCATGTAGACACTCATCATGATCCCTTGCTAGAGGTTTCCATGAGGGACACAGTCCAAGACAGTGTCCAAAATAAGCTCCCTTCCCCCTCATTTGCCTAAAGTCAGGGTGGCCTGGGCACCCTTCCTGTGAACCAGGAGTGATCAAATAGGCCTGCCATTAATGCTGCTCTGCTTCTCGAATTTGAGGCCTACTGACTGTGGGGTTTAGATACTTTATGTGAATTGGAGTCATGAGAAAACCCAAGAATCTCTGGGCTTCCCTCTGCAGGGCTTTGAAGAACCCATTTGAGTGAGTCTAGGAGTTGGACCAAAAGTTCATTAGCAATAAGGTTTTGGTGAGAGAGTAAATGTAAATGTCAGCACATTTGAAGGGTCATTCCCAATGATGAACTGGAGAAAAGGTATTTGAAAGCAGATATCAATGGAGACATTAGGAAATCAGGCAAAGTACAAAGTGAGTGGTAGGATAAGACATTATTAACAGGGTTGAGTTTGAATATATAATCTTAGGAAGAAACAGATATGTAGTCACCAATAGGAATAATATTTGAGAGCATTAGGGAACCAGGACATGGATGTTGTTAGTAATACATGCTCATATTCAATTTAGGCTTTGGTACAGTCATAAGTGTGACCCTTGCATTTTGTGTCAGGAATATTACTGTGATGAAATGTATATGTATATCAGGTGACTAGAGTATTTTTTCCACCATTTCTTAAAGCAATATTTTAAAGACTTATAAATTAGTATTGGGGATACAAATACATAGACCCTGGGTCTATGAATATAGAGATGATGCCTTAATAGACCATACTGTGAATAAATAATATAACAGGTTCCACTTTTAATATTGGATTGAATTGATATCTGAAAATACATAAGAAATTTTATGTTGATATACAATCATTCATTCCAAACAGTTATACATCTAATGGTAATAATAGAGTTATGGTTTATCATGATGGGTGTGTGAGTTTGCCCCAAAAGTGATTATGGAAATCGAAAACAATGTGTTCAGAAAGAAGTCTCATGAAAAAACCAGTCAAGAAAGCTGGAGGAATACATGTGTTCTGAAGCAGGAAGTGATTGAAAGTGATACAAATGCCTATAAATTTGCTAAATTGTGGAAGAAATATATATCGTATGATGTGCATAAAATGAAGAAAACTAATATACCAGTGTTGAATAAAAATGAACGTCAAAATAGACATCATGGAACATAGGAATCTACTTGCACCGATGTTAAACTGGGTAAGTTACTGTAGAAATATTAGCATTTGTATATACCATTCACTGAATTTAGTTTTCAGTACTAGGAAACAGATATGTAGTTCAGGTGGATGAATATTTCTGAGAATAATCTTGTGAAAAGTTGATTAGAAATCCAAATATAAGAACATTAATGAATTTAGGAGTGTATAATAAGACACATATATTTTACATTTTGAAAAATCTGGAGAATATATATATATATATATATATATATATATATATATATATATATATATATATATATATATACACACACACACACACACACACAAAACCCACACAGAGCAATTAAAAAGTAGAAATATATATGCCAATCAAAATTCATCGTGAAATTTATATGATCCACATATCCAAAAATATTTATTTTACTGAACATGGATTTATATATAATGTTGTTCAACTAGGAAGCTCCCCCATAGGTTGAATTTTCTGTTCCACAATTTGTATCTGTCAAGTTGGCCACCTCACAAGTATGTACGTGTGATACCAGGTAGGATTCAATATGTGCATATACATATACATGTGCTTAATAGGCTACAGAGAAAGGGAGACAGGAATTCACATATTTGTTAACTTTAAAAACACACGGAGAACTACTTCAATTAAAAATTGACTAGATTTATAACTCCAAACCTATATATTGCAAAAGGCAAGCCCAACTATACACCACCCCTCCTCTGAACTGCTTGTATTTCTATTCTGTTTGAGTTATTTTTCTCCATCACATTAGGATTAGTAGTCAGAGTCTAGCAAGCTATGGGTTAGTGTCAGGGAATCAGTATTTTGAATGGAAAATTGGAAAATGAACATAATGTGTATGCAAATATGTGCTACACAAAAATCTTCTTATTCTCTTCCAGAAAAATTTATTGTAATTAACTCCGCCCCAAGTAGTACAGAATTAGAGAAGAAGAGTTAGAAAATCTGTGAATACATATCTGGAATGGAATATGCTCAGGAGTTCACAACCTTGGAGGTGTTAGAGGAGTTTCCCAAAGTAAGGGACACAGTAAACATTTCTCATATGTGGAGCTCTGGTGCCCTAAAGACTTCTTGGGAAACTGCCTATGTGGTTGGGCACTTGAAATATATATTGTTTTCAGGAGCTTTTGATTTCTTTCTAGTGAGACCATCAAAGCTGGGTCTGCATCTATGTGACCTGGAGGACATGGATTCTTATTTTCCAATGTACATGAGGTAGCAGTGCTGAATTCTCTCTTTGTAGGTAAACTGTGGCCATTGTGGGCTAAGTGTCTCCCTGGGGGACTGTGAAGCCATTTGGTCATCCTCCAATTTTCATGGTGTTTCTTGCTGCTGCACTGGGACTTTGGTATTTGCTTCACGATATACAAGGAGTTCAAATGGGACACAGTGGTGGAGGGAGTTCTGTCTTGTGCGGTGGGTCAGGGTTCTCAGGAGAATGCACCAAGCAGGCTTCTATCCCTCATAGCTTGCCCCCTTGTCCATAGAAACCTGGTTCTGAACATTGCCCTGAAACCTCTCCATATAAAAATATGCCATTTCATTGAACATTCTGCTGGCTGCACCATGTCAGTCACAAGCAATTTGGAAGCTAATGGCAGATTGACATGGCCTCACAAAGATGTTTTATCATACACCTTCCCACCTCTGCTCTAGGCCCACCACTCAGTAGGCTCTAACTTACTGGTATCTCTGTTCTACACCATTTTTATGAATCCCAGTCAATCAAGGCACTGCCTGATAGATTCATGAATGATGTAGGACATCCAAATGTTCCCAGTGCGACCAGGTCATGGGAAATTCAAAAATTTCATGGTATTTATCTAGGCATTTTTCAAGGATGAAGTTGGAGGCACTGTGTGTTTTAATTTATTCGGGAACCATTAAATGGTGAGGATGCTCATTTCAATGAACGCTATCGAGAACTCTCACAGGCAAGACTTTCCAAAGAGTGGCCAAAAGGTCACATGAAGCCAGGCTCATTGAGGTCTACAATGTGAGGTCCATGTTTGTTTTGATTCTCAACTATGGCTGACATGCCTTTAAGAATAAAATCATGTGATATCCTGGCTGAGATTCCCAGTGCTCTGTGGAAAGGTACCCTGGGCCTATATCTCAGTTTCCATGGGCGACTCTCATGCGTGTCCTCCTAAAATCCCAACACAAGTCATGGCAATACTTCTCTGAGGTCAGTTTCAGAACTCACTCTCTAAGGGGAATCACGCCACTGTTCAAGCCCAGGTGGACCCAGTCACCTCTTCCAACCGCCACACAAATGAAAACAATTGAAACCAAAAAAAATCCCACAAGGCCCTCATTTTATTTCGTATAGACACTGAATATAACCTCTTGCTAGAGGTTTCCATGAGCAGCACAGTACAAGACAGTATCCAAAATAAGCTCCCTTGCCCCTCGTTTGCCTAAAGTTTGAGTGGCCTGGACACCCTTCCTGTGAAACAGGAGTGATCCAATAGGCCTGCATTTAATACTGCTCCACTTCTCCAATTTGAGGCTTACTGACTGTGGGATTTAGATTATTTATGTGTATTGGAGTCATGATAAAACCCAAGCACCAATGGGCTAGCCTCTGCACGGCTTTGAAGAACTCATTAGACCCAAAGGATCCTTATTCTCACTTGATGGAGGTCAGGAAACTTACAGAGAAAGACAAGAGAATTCACCCACAATGACTGCTCTTTTGGCCATTTTGGTGTTGGATGCATACATGGGATCTTTCTTTACATCCATCAGGTGCTGACAATCTAAGCCACAGCCTCACACTGGGCCAAGAGCCTGATTCAGACACATCCCTTTCCAAAGCAATTAAGCAAAGAGACACAGGTGATGCCCATTCATTTCCATTTGAAAACGGTTTTCTTCAGGCTTCACAAACGGGTTGGCCTGAGGCAAAGTCCTTCCTGACTCAGGGGAAAAGAACAAGTGTTAAGCAAAAGGCCCAACCACGGTTTCTCCACTGAGATGTTAGTAGTCACACTGATATCTGAGTTTTCTGAGATGCTCGCCATTCTCTTCAGCTATCCAGTATATGGCCATGTGACAGAGCTTGGTGGTGGTACATATCTTGGACACAAAACCATGAGCCTATTCTGGAGAGTGGCCAGAATTCAGGAAGAAAACTGGAACTTAGGAAGATAGCAGGTGTTACCCATTGATTATGCAAGCCCTGGTCCATTCATTAATTGGGCAGGATGAATGCTCGGAAGCTTTCTAATAGACAGGACACATCCATTGACGCATTCTTTTTTTCTAATGTCTACAACCACGGACACAGTGAGATAAACAGACATAGAAACACACGCCCTGTGAAACGACTTAGTAGAAACATTTCACTCCAACCACAAAACCGTCTTTCCTACCTATTCTCAGAACATGAGACAAAACCACAAACCCACACCAACACCCAAAAAGGCACCTGCTTCCCTCAAGTAGGTCTGTGACTATCCAGAGTGTCCTCTGACTTCTGGACCATACTATGTTCTCCCAAAATGGCCTGTCCTTTATCAGATCTGGTCTCCTTGGTCAACTCTGTGAAGTTGTCAGGAGCTAGTGGTGAGCCACTACCTGCTTTCTCAGGAATGGCCCCTCTTCAGAGCTTTTCTGGTATTTGGCCATTCTCACATCAGTAGGTACCAAGAAAGATTGACTCTGTCCTTGGTAAATCCAAACAAGTGAGCCCACAGGGACTGTGACTGAGACTGGCTTGGATGCCTGGCTTCCTGGATCCCATGTTCAGAGAGTTCCATCACCACGGAAGTGAGGTGAGGTCACTTCCTTCAGGAACTGAATGAGTTCACTGGCTTGGCAACCACTTTGTCCTAACAGTTGCTTCCAAGGGTCACATGAGATGGTGGCTGCCCCAACTTCCTGTGACACTTTCACAAGTTAGATTGGTATATCAACCATAGGAACCTGGGAACAGCTCTCCACAGAGGCCTGGTTTGGTCCATCTTCTCTACATTAGGACGAGAGAGGCTGATTTGGACACAACCCTTCATCCTGGCCAGGTTGTTTGTCATGTAAGATGACTTTTACTCTCCCAGGTCCTTCATAGCTGCCTACGTCTTCTCCAGAGGACATTTCTGCATGGACCTTTGAGGTTCTCAGCAGGTGGAAGATCCACTACATTCCTGTATTGTAAGACTAACTCTGTCCCTCCTCTCTGTAATGTTAGATTGAGGGAAAAGTGTACGGTTAGTGTTAATAACATTTTCGATTTGGGTTAGGAATCATTCTGCTGGATGAATAATGGTATTGGGAACCTGTGATATGTATGAGAATATATAGGTGAAATACATGTATGAAAACAGAAATCTAGGTAAGTTTTGAAGCCCAGAAGAGAATTGGGCCCTTGATTGGGATACTTAGCTTTGAATTAGGTTCTGCACAGATGTGTCAGATTAATCAATATTCAATGGCCTAGGACCTTGTACCTTGGATGATTGAATGTAGAAGAGAACATCCAGTCAAAAAGGGATAGTCGGTAGTGAAAGGTTAATAAAATAGGTACTTGTCACTTCCTGTTTCTCTGTATGCTTAACAAAACACTTTTGAAATCTTGAGAACTCTTTGCTAATCTTGTTCCCAGAATGTGCTCTCCCCAACTGCCAAACTGCAGAATGTACTCCCTCACCCGTGTGCACGCACACTGCCCACTCACCCGGACCCATCAATAAACTTTCCTGCCTGCCCTCTCCAAGAAAATTATATAAACTCTGCTTAAGGTGTTCTCAGGGCTCTCATCTCTTTTCAATTGAGCTCTGAGCCCCAGCATGCTGGACCCCCAATAAACCCTTTGCTGTTGCATGTGACAATCTCTTTGTGGTCTCTTCCTCCAAGGCTTGCCCGACCTTTTCATATGGAGGTTCCACTGAAATCCAGCAGCAGCGAATGTGAGACCCCATGTGTCGCGGCTTTCACTATTTGTGTATCTTTCATTATGGGACAGAGCACTTCAATGCCTCTGTCCCTGACCATTGATCACTGGCCCAAAGTCCACATAAGGGCTCAGAATCTTTTTTATTTAGTAAAACACTGGACCTGGAAGACGCTCTGTGCCTCAGAATGACCCACCTTTCGAGTCGGATGGCCTCTAGAAGGATCTTTCTACTTCCCACTAATTTAAAAAGTTAGAGATATTGTCTTTTAGCCAGGGCCACATAGCCATCTGGATCATTCCGCCATATATCTTAACTTTGCAGGACCTCTGCAAATCTCCTCCTCCATGGGTGAAGCCTTTCCTTACCGCTGCCCCTGCTCCTACTCCTTCCCCCATGATCTCTCAAACCCTCTCCTCTTCTTCCTTCTCCACCCTCTGTTCTCCCTGAGTCACAAGATTTGACTCTACTGGATTCTCCTCCCCCTCCTTATCCCCTGCCCTCTTCCCCCGATCCCCAACACCCTCTAAGTGATTCCCCTGCTGCTGACTCAGCCTCTCTGCAATTGGAGGAGCACAGCACCCTCCAGATAGCTCCTCAGTGGCACACACAGCCCTTCCTTCCCTTGAGGAAGCTGGCCCGGCTATAGGAACTCGCCAGCAGTGAATAGTTGAAAACACTGGAACTGCCATGATGCTCCCCCTCCATCCCTATGGGCCAAAGATTGACGACGGCCATGGGGGAAAAAATGCAAGCCTACCAGTTTTGGCCATTCTCCTCTTCAGACATACATAATTGGAAATATAACAATCCCCCTTTTTCTGAGCACCCCACCTGGCACACAGGTCTGGTTGAATCATTGATGTTTTCACACTAGCCTACTTGAGATGACTGCCAACAACTCATAGGGACTGTCTTCTTGACAGGGGATCAAAATAGAATACTCCTGGAAGCTGGAAAAAAATATCTTCTGACCAGATGCGTGACTGACACAACTTCCCAAGATAATCAAAGCCAGCTTTCCTTTGAACCAACCCAACTGTGGCCCCCAAATCTTTGAAGGTAGGGAGCATCTGTTCACTTATCACCGGGCTCTAATAGTGGGTTTCCGTGCGGCCGCTAGGCGACCAACTAATTAGGCCAAGGTAAGAGAGATTATTCAAGGGCCTGAAGAACCTCTCTCTATGTTTCTAGAGAGAATTATGGAGGCATATAGAAGATATACTCCTTTCAATCCTCAGGCAGAGGATCAAAAGTCATCTGTCACAATGGCCTTTATTGGGCAAGCTGCCCCGGATATTAAAAGAAAGTTAAAATGCTTAGATGGATTACAAGATATGACTTTGAGAGATTTAGTCAGAGAAGCCGAGAAGGTATACTTTAAGAGAGAAACTGAGGAAGAGAAGGGAACAAAGGGAGGATAAAAGAAACAAAAGACAGACTAAGGCGCTGACTAAGGTCCTGGTCACAACAACAAATAGGCCAGAAATTAAGAAACAGGGAGACAGGAAGGGATTCCTGGGCCCACGCCAGAGGCCACTCCTTGCCTCAGATCACTGTGCCTACTGTAAAAAAAAGGACACTGGGCCAAAGAGTTCCCTAGAAAGAGACAGCCACTCCTGCCAGCCATTCTGACTCTTGAGGATGACTCCAAAAGTCGGGGCTAACATCCCCTCCCGGAGCTCAGGGTAACTTTTGAAGTGTAGGGGACCCCAGTAAACTTTGAACTGCATACAGGGGCAATATACTCAGCCCTTAAGGCCCCATTGGGCCATCTATCAAATAAAAGGTCTCTAGTTCAAGGGGCAAATGGCAGTAAGTATCGGGCTTGGACAACTAAGAGGACCATGGACCTGGGAAAAGGAAAATCCATCAATCCTTCCTAGTAATCACAGAATGCCTGACCCCATTGATGGGCAGAGATCTGCTCACCAAGCTCTGGGCCAAAATAACTTTTAACCCTGAAGGCAAAGAAATGGGATTTCTAAATCCTTCAGTAAAAACTCCTATAGTCATGGCTCTAACTATGTCAGTAGAAAATGTACATCAACTCACTCAACTTTGTTCAAAGAAACTGCAGGCATTCCTGAAGGATCAAGAACAGAGTTTTCCACTAACCAAATCACAGCAAAAGGACTGAATGGGTAACAAAAGCCTGTCGGGTCCATCAATTGGTTTATGCTTAGCCTTCCAAGCTTCCTGGAGGAAAGCACCTAGGAGGAAAAAGACCAGGACAATTCTGGGAAGTGAACTTTACTGAAATTAAGCATGCAAGGTATGGACGTAAATATCTCCTAGTCTTTGTAGATACATTTTCAGGATGGATTAAAGCCTTCCCCACCAAAAAAAAAAAGAAAGAAAGAAAGAAAGAAAGAAAGAAAGAAAGAAAGAAAGAAAGAAAGAAAGAAAGAAAGAAAGAAAGAAAGAAACAGCACAAATGGTGGTCAAGAAGATCCTGGAAGATTTTTTTCCAAGATACGACCTGCCTAAGGTAACAGAGTCTGATAATGGACCTGCATTCATGACCCAGGTACGTTAGGGGTTAGCCAGTACCCTGGGGATTACATTGTGCTTATAGACCACAGAGTGCAGGACAGGTAGAATGAATGAATAGAACCATTAAAGAGACCTTAATGAAATTAAGCTTAGAGACCGACATAAAAGATTGGACAATGCTTCTGCCTTATGCAATGTTTCATGCAAGAAATTCTCTCTCTGTTTCTTTGTGTAACCTCACCCACTATGAAATTCCCTATGGGGCCCCTATTCCAGTAAGGGACCTAACCCCAACTCTAAGACCTAACGATCCCTTCCACACCACCATGCTTGACAGACTTACAGCTGTTGAAAGAACTCAGCGATACCTGTGAAAACAGCTGGCCACTGCCTACCAACCTGGAGATGAGGGGACTCCACATCAATATCAAGTAGGAGACTTTGTCTATGTAAGACAAGATCAGGTGTCATCCCTGGAACCCCACTGGAAAGGACCATACCAGGTTCTACTTATAACACCTACAGTGGTAAAGGTAGACAGAATCACTTCCTGGATCCTGGCCTCTCATCTCAAGCCTGCACCCTGTCCAGACTCTGCCTGGAAACTGGAAGAGACTGGTAACCCTTTAAAATTGTGTATTCGCCAGGTGGATGAAGCTATAGAGTCTCTCCTTGACCACCAGTAGTTCTAACCCTCATCAGCCCTTTCAGCAGCGATGGCTGATCACAAATCCTACTGGAGAAGAAGTATAATCTATCTCACATATAGCCCACTTTGGGACCTGGTGGCCATTTCTCCACCCAGACATTTGTTAGCTGGCTATAGGTCTTTCATATTAGGATATCCCTGATGAAGAGGATCCCACTAAAATTCCATTAAATACCTTTTGTACCATAAATAATGGAAACAAACATTATGGATGTCGGGACAGGTAAGCCAGGTGCAGGTTGGCTAGCCTAGATTACTATGTTTGCCCGGCAGACAATCAAAGCCACAAACAGCAACAGCTGTGTGGAGGAAAAGCCAATTTCTTCTGTAAGTCATGGGGATGTGAGCATACAGGGGCTTCCTGATGGAACCCGAACTCCTCATCAAATTCTGTACACAGCATTGGCCATATGACCAATTAGATAACCAGAACCCATGGCCCCCAGAGGGGTCTCTAGATCCTCAAATACTGTGTGACCTTTTTAACTTCTGCAAGTTCTCAAAAGGGTAAAAGGAGATTCCCCTATGTGGAGGCCTTTTCCCTCCTTCGCTCACATCCTGAACTATGCTTCTCCAATAGATCCTCACCCTCAGCCTTCTTCTCCAGACTATCTGCTGTCACTCCAAACTCAGCAACCTGATTTCTTCCCTTCAATTACTAGATCAAAAACCCAAACCAACACCGGTTCTCAGACCATTGCCCCCTGGCTGAGAAGCAGGTACTGAGGTACCCCTCCACCGACTCACTCCTCTCTTCTCTTGTCACTGCCTGCACTGGGTCCCACCAGGTCCTCTTTCCAGCTAACCCATAGCTCAAACCAGCTTAGGAGAGCCCGCAGACCCTTATCCAAATGTAATGAAAATGGCCTTTAAAGTTGCTCTTTCATCACTGAAAACAGGTTACTAAAAATTTAAAGTCCCTCACAGGCTTTGTGGATACTCACTCCCTTCTTCCCCTCTGCTCTACCTGTTCTACTGCTCAAGTTTTGTTGCTAGGAATATCCCAAACCCCTTTCCCATTATTCTTTTACATCTCTCCTTTCTCATTCTCAGATCCATGAAGCTGCTCTAAGCCCCGACTTCTCTGTCTCCCCCCTCTGTACCAGGCCCACAGAAAAGTTTTCACTGACCTTCTCCAGGAGTCTTCACCATGGCTGACTTTAGGACTTTCAGCAAAAAAGTCCCTATAAACGATTTCAGTGTAGATAACCTTCCTCTTTTAATGTTGCCCTGTTCCACTTGGCCACTGGCTAAAAATAATCAGCACTCCTAAGCTAGACACCCCCTTACTAGTTTTTCACAAAATATGTGAACAATTCCTCTGGCCTTGAACTGGGGCTTCACAGAGATGGCAACATTTCTAAGATAAAGAAGTTACCATCTGGGCTCCATGGTAACAGCTGGCAGCGGGAAAAAAAGAAAGGGAAGTAAAAGCTCTCGACCACCCAGTTGTCCTTGAAAAGTTAACTTGCCCAGAACAGAGAAAAAAAAAAACAGAAACAAAAACAGCTTTTTGTGAACTTTTGCAGAGTGTAATCTTCTGAGCCACTTCTCTTACATGTTGGGTACAAAATTCTGAAACTACCTAAACTTGGAATTCAGAAGATTAATTGATTACAACCGAAGCAATGCCCTCTGAATCTGGGTGCAACCAAATAGGACTGTTTCACGGTCTTTGGTGCTATCTTAGGTGCCTTGCCTTGTCCGTCCCTACAACAGTATAATTCTATATACTAAAACATTGTTGATGTTTTCATGAAATGAAAAACGGATGTGATTAATTGTGTAATGGTGCATATGTTACCCAGAATGCTCTATCATGACGCAGGTTCATTTGAAGATCGAATAGGTGGGACATACAACCCGGTTTCACTGGGAACACATGTCCCTCACTTTAGCCATCCTATAAAGAATAGGAGTTGCCACAAGGGTGGGCACAGGAACCACTGCCCTGGTCCATGGGACACAACAAATGACCCAGTTAGAAGCAGAAATAGACCAAAACTTAAATATATTAGAAACCTCCATAACAGCTTTGCAGGAATCTTTAACCTCTCTCTCTGAAGTTCTTTTACAGAACAGTTGAGGGTTGGACCTCCTCTTCATGAGTGAAAGGGACCTTTGTGCTGCATTGAGGGAAGAATGTTGTGTGAAGTTGTCAGAAGACAGTGGTGAACTACTACCTGCTTTATCAGGAAAGGCCCCTCTTCTTAGCTTTCCTGTCTTTTGGCCATCCTCACATCAGTAGGTACCAAGAAAGACAGACTCTGTCCTTGGTAAATCCAAAAAAAGTGAGACCACTGGGACTGGGACTGGGACTGGTTGTGCTTGCCTGGCTTTCTGAATCCCACGTTTAGAGAGTTCCATCACCCAGGACGTTATGTGAGGTAACCTCAATCAGGAAGTGAATGAAGTCACTGCCTTGGCAACCACTTTGTCCTAAGAGTTGCTTCCAAGGGTCCCCTGAGATGGAGGGTGCCCCTACTTCCTGTGACATTTTCACACGTTGGAATGGTATATCAACCATAGGCACCCGAGAACAGCTCTCCACACAGGCCTGGTTTGGTCAATCTTCTCTACATTAAGATGAAAGAGGCTGATAAAGACACATCCCTTCATTCTGACCAGGTTGTTTACCATGGAAGTTGAGTTTTCCTCTCTCTGGTCCTTCATAGCTGCCTACAACTTCTCCAGAAATAATTTCTGCATGGTCCTTTGAGGATCTCAGCAGGTTGAAGATCCCCTACATTCCTGTAGTGTAAGACCAACTTTTCCCCTGCTATTCTGTAAAGTTACATTGAGGGAACAGTGTATGGTTAGGGTAATAACAGGTTTTATTTGGGATAGGAATCATTCTGCTGGATGAATAATGGTATTGGGAACCTGTGATATTTACAAGAATATATAGGTGAAATATAAGTATAAAAACAGAAATCTAGGTAAGATTTGAAGCCCAGAAGAGCATTGGGCCCTTGATTGGGATACTTAGCTTTTAAATATCTTCTAAACAGATGTCTCAGATAAATCGATATACAATGGCATAGGACCTTGAAAATTCGATGATTGAATGTAGAAGAAAACATCCACTCATATAGGCATAGTTGGTAGGATTAGGAAGATAGTCAGTAGGTTTAGGAAGAAAAGTGAGTATAGGATTTGGACAAAAAGTTCTTTAGCAATAGGGTTTGCGGTAGAGAGTGAATGTAAATGTCACCACATGTGAAGAGTCAGACACAATGATGAACTGGGGAAAATATATGGGGAAGCAGATATCAATGGAGATATTAAGAAATCAGGCAAAATATAAATTGAGTGATAGGATTAGACATTTTCAACAGGGTAGAGGTTGAGTATAAAATCTTAGAAAGAATCAAAAATTTAGTCACCAATAGGATTGACATTTGAGAGAATTAGGCAATCTGGACATGGATATTGTTAGTAATCCATGCACACTTTCCATTTAGGCTTTGGCACAGTCATAAGTGTGAACTTTGCATTTTGTTTCCAGAATATTACTGTGATAAAGTGCATATGTAGATCAGGTGACATGAGTATTTCTTCCACCATTTCTGTGGGCAATATTTTGAAGGTGTATAACTTAGTATAGGGTGTACAAATAGGTGTTCCCTGTGTCTAGGAATATAGATAAAATGAATGAATAGACCATACTGTGAATAAATAATATTACTGGTTCCAACTTTAAATATTGGATTGAATTGATATTTACAAATTTACAGGAAATCTTATATTGAGATACATACATTCATTACAACCATTTATACATCTAATGGTAATATTAGGTTTATGGTTTATCATGAAGAGTATGTGAGTTTTGCTTAAAAAGTGATTATTGAAATCTAAAATAAAATGAAGTATCATGAAAAGACCAGTCCAAAAACATAGAGGAATACTTGTGTACTGAAGCAAGAAGTGATTAAAAGTGAAACAAAAGCCTATCAATTTGCAAAATTGTGAATGAAATATATATCCTATGATGTGCATAAACTGAAGAAATAGTCATGTAACAGTGTTGAATAAAAATGAAGGTCAAAATACACATCATGTCCCATAGGAATCTACTTGAATTGATGTTAAAGTGGGTCAGTTACTGTAGAAAAATTAGGACTTCTATGCACCATTCACTGAATTTTGATTTCAGTACTAGGATACAATATGTATTTAAGGTGGATGAATATTTCTGAAAATAACTTTGTGAACATTTGGTTATAAATCCACATTCATGAATATGAATGCATTTAGGGATTGTATAATAAGACACATATATTTTACATTCTGAAAAATCTGGAGAGTGTGTGTGTGTATGTATATATATATATATAGAAAGAGAGAGAGAGAGAGAGAGAGAGAGAGAGAGAGAGAGGCATTAAAAGGTAGCAATATATATGCCAATAGAAATTCATCATGAAATATATAACATCCACAGATCCAAAACTATTCATTTTACTGAACATGGATTTATGTATTATATTGTTCAACTAGGAAGCTCACCCATAGTTTTAATTTTCAATTCCAACAACGTTTAGGAGGAGTGACCTCTTCTAAAAATTTGTATCTGCCAAGTCAGCCATCTAACAAAAATGTACATGTGATACCAGGTAGGATTCTATATGTACATACAAAAATACATGTGCTGAATAGGCTACAGATAAAGGGAGATAGGAATTCACATATTTGTTAACTATAAAACACATGGAGAACTATTTCAATTTAAAATTGACTAGATTTATAACACCTACCCTTTATCATGCAAAAGGTAAATCCAACTGTACACCATGCCTCTCTAAACTGCTTGTATTTCTATTCTGTTTGGGTTCTTTTTCTCCATCACTTTAGGATTGCTGCAATCTGGCTGGGCACAATTCAGGAGCCACTTGTCAAAAGAAACTAACCTTACTTTTAGAACCACACATGACTAAAAATTAGCTCCTCGGGAAAAACCCTCAGAGCCCAACTGCCACTACTGGCTTCCCACAAGCTCTCAACCTCCACACTCCTTCTCTTGAGGTCGATTGGCTGGGTCGTGTGGGCAGAGCCCAAAAAGTCCCACAATGAGCAGCTCCGTTGTCTGAAAGGGTGGGAAAACAGCCCAATGGCATTACCACAGAGGAGCCAATCAGCTAGATATTGCTGGGGCTGCTGTGAGCCAATCATCAGCTTGCAGTCTGAAAGGGTGGGGAAACTGCTCAATGAGCATCTCCAATGAGCATCACCGCAGAGGAGCCAATTAGCTTGATGTTGCTGGGGCCGCTGTTAGCCAATCATCAGCTGGCAGTCTGAAAGTTTGTTTGGCCCCTTGGGCTGTGCCTCTCAACACCTCCCCCTCTCTGTTTAAACAACAAGCATGTGGCTTAGGGACCATGCCTGCCTTAGGTTGTCCAATAGTACATATGGTGCTTACCCATTATCGAATGAGCTGACCTCAAGGTATCAGCCTCCAGTCTTAGATTGGTACCATTGCAATTGGATCTTACCCGTCACTAGCTACAGGTCCAGTATACAGTCACACCTGTGGAGAGGTCTTTGTACCAGCGGGGGGTGAGGTTCTTTGTCTCACCTCTGTTGGCCCCCAAATTTTAGCTGAACGACCATGACAGCAGAAGGGAGGAAGATACACCAAGCCAATTGACGGCTCCTTTTGGAAAAATTGTACCACCGATGACATCATCAGCAAAAATACCCCAACACTATCACAAGTCAATTCACCAACATATTGTTCACAATGCATGCAGGTGAGTTCACAATGCATACAGGTGATACATAGTCCAGGCAAGTTCTGCAAGCAGTTCAGTGATGGCTATTGCAGAAGCTGTAGATTGGTTTTATCTTTGTCTTTACAGGCACTGGGATGAAGATAGGAATTTTGGCAATAATGGCCAAAGAAAAATTATGTAACATTCCAGAAGGTACTAAAAGAAAACAATTTTCTTAACAATTTACATTGTCTTGAAGAGAATCATTAAATATAATGAAAAGAAAAGGTGAAAGTAAACAAACAGATCTGTTAACCTCCTTTTTTGTACACATTTTAAAACAATCCTCAACAGGTGTTTACCCAACTTAAATTAAAACATTTACATCAAGTGTATAAAAATATATTTGGATCCATTTTTTCATGAGCGCTCATCATATATGATATATGGACATAGGTACATTCAAACATATAACAAAAAACACAAGTGTGCACACGTAATATAATACATACAACACATAACATAAGAGTAAAGGCCTTATAACATTTTACAGGTGAAATCTCCATTGCAATGTCTAAAAACTCTATAGTCCAAAAATAGAATTGATCAGCAAAACATTAACCTAGGTTTGTATGAGCTCAAAAAACAAAATAGAACTTCATGACATGGGAAAGGGTAATAATAAAATAGATATTGAAAAAAGCATCCTGGATTTGTCACAGATGTAAGAATAGCCAAACTGGAGTTCTGGATATCAGCTGTTATGGATTTGAGCCAAATCATATTCTTTTAATCTGTAGAAATCGCTTTAGTTAGTCTCTCTGGAATCCAAATCGGCTGCTGTTCTCCCTGTGGAAACACACAAACAGACCTCCAACTCCAGACAATTACTGGGTCAGGACATTTCCATTGTCCTGTTAGAATATCCTTCCAAAGTACCTTGGGCTTATGTACATTTTTTGGACACATATGCCTTTCCACAGGACTAAGCCCTGATGAATCCAAATTTCCAAAGTTTAGAGTAAAAAGGGTTATTTTAAGTTTATCTTTGGGGAATATATACCCCTTCCCAATTCCTTTTTTTTCGTTTAATTAGTACGTTTTAATAGTTTGATGAGCTCATTTAACTATGCCTTGTCCCTGCGGATTGTATTGGATTCCTGTTATATGAGTAATGCAAAATGATGAGCAAAATTCTTTAAAAGAGGTAAAAGTATAACCAGGGGCAACATCTGTTTTTAACTGTTTTGGAATGCCCACAGTGGCAAAATTTTGTAAGCAATGAGCTGTAACATCTTTAGTTTTTTTTCTCCGGCATGAAGGGAGTCCATCAAAAATTCAGAAGAAGTATCAACTGTAACATGCAAATATTTTAATTTTCCAAATTCTGGCAAGTTTGTGACGTCCATCTGCCAAATATGGTTAGGTATCAATCCTCTAGGATTGACTCCAAGATTAACTTGTGGTAAAATGGTCACACAATTTTGACATTGTTTTATTATTTGTCTAGCTTGTTCCTTAGTTATTTTAAAGCCCTTATGTATAGTATTAGCATTGACATGGAAATTTTTATGAAAATTTGTAGCTTCTTCTACTGTAGAGAAAATATGTATGTCATGCGTAGTTTTATCTGCTAAATCATTACCCAAACTAAGGGCTCCAGGCAATCCTGTATATGTCCTGATATGCCCTATAAAGGACGGATCTTTTCTGTCCCAGATTAGACTTTGTATAGTGGAAAGAAAAGAGAAAACAGGAGAGGAAGGGGAAATTTGTTTCTTCCTAAGATTATATATTCAAACTCAACCCTGTTGAAAATGCATAATCATATCACTCACTTTATACTTTGCCTGATTTCATAATGTCTCTAAAGATATGTGGTTTCCTGCATATTTTCACCAGTTCACCATTGTGACTGACCCTTCACATGAACTTATGTTCACTTTCACTCTCTAACCACAACCCTAATGCTCCAGAACTTTTGTTCCAAATCCTATACTCACTCTTCTTCCTAAACCAACTCTGTACCTAATTCTACCTACTATCTGTTTTTGACTGGATGTTCTCTTCAACATTCAATCATCCAAGCTACAAGGTCCGATGCCATTGTATATCTATTTATCTGAGACATCTGTACACAATGTAAATCAAAGTGAAGTATCCCAATCAAGGGCCCAATGCCCTTCTGGGCTTCAAAATTACCTAGATTTCGGTTTTCATTCATATATTTAACCTCTATATTTTTATAAATATCTCAGGTTCCCAATACCATTATTCATCCCGCAGGATTATTCCTAACTCAAATCAAACATTTTATTAGCCCTAAGAATACACTGTTCTATCAACCTAAATTTAAAGAAAAGCAGGGACAGAGTTGGTCTTACAATACAGGAATGTAGGGGATCTTCCACCTGCTGAGAACCTCCAAAGTCCATGCAGAAATGAATCCTGGAGAAGATATAGTCAGCTATGAAGGATCTGCGAGAGCAAAAGTCATCTTCCATGGCAATCACCCTGGTCAGGATGAAGGGATGTGTCTGAATCAGCCTCTCTCTTCTTAATGTAGAGGAGATTGACCAAACCAGGCCTGTGTGGATAGCTATTCCCGGGTTCCTAAGGTTGACATACCATTCTAACTTGTGAAAGTTTCAAAGGAAGTAGGGGAAGCCTCCATCTAATGGGACACTTGGAAGCAACTATTAGGACAAAATGGTTTACAAGGCAGTGAATTTATTCAGTTCCTGAAGGGAGTGACCTCACCTCACTTTCTTGGTGATGGATCTCTCTGAACTTGGGATACTGGAAACCAGGCACATAGAGCCAGTCCCAGTCCCAGTCCCAATGGGCTCACTTGTTTGGATTTACCAAGGACAGAGTCAGTCTTTCTTTGTACCTACTGATGTTAGGATGGCAAAAGCAAGGAGAGCTCTGAAGAAGGGCCTTTCCTGAGAAAGCAGGTAGTGGCTAAACACTAGCTTCTGACAACTTAACAGAGTTGGTCAAGGAGAACAGACCTGAGACAGGACAGGACTTTTCAGGGGAAAATTGTATGGCCCACCAGTCAGAGGACACTCCCTAGAGTCACAGACCTACTTGGGGGAAGGAGGTGCCAATATGGGTGTGGTTTTGGGTTTATGATTTTGTCTCATGTTCTGAGAATAGGTAGGAAAGGTGGTTTGTTTTTTGGGGTTGAACTGTTTCTAGTAAGACGTTTGACAAGGCGACTGTTTCTATGTCTGTGTATCCCACTATGTCCGTGGTTGTAGACATTAGAAAAGAGAATGCATCAATGGATTTGTCCTGTCATGTAGAAAGCTTCCCAGCATTCATCCTGCCCAATTAATGAATGGATTGCAGCTTTCCTTAAGGATGGGCAACACCAACGATCTTAGTAATTTCCAATTTCCTTTCTGAATTCTGGCCAATCTCCAGAATAGGCTCATGGTTTTGTGTCCAAGATATGTACCACCTCCAAGCTCTGTGACATGGCCATGTACCGGATAGATGAAGGGAATGGCGAGCATCTCAGAAAACACAGATATCAGTGTGACCAGTAAACTCTCAGTGAAGAAACCCTTCTTTGAGCCTTTTGCTTACATAATGTTCTGTTGCCTTGAATGTCAAGAAGTTCTTTGTTTCGGACCACCCCTTTGTGAAGCCTGAAGAAAACAGTTTTCAGATGGAAATGAATGGGCATAACCTGTGGCTCTTTGCTTAATTGCTTTGGAAATGGATGTGTCTGAATCCAACTCTATGCCCTGTGTGAGGCTGTGTCTTAGATTCTCTGCAACTGATAGATCTAAAGAAAGATCCCATGTGTGCATCCAAAACCAAAATGGCCAAAAGAGCAGTCATTGTGGGTGAAGTTTCTCTCCTTCCTCTGTTAGGTTCTTGACGTCCATCAAGTGAGAATTGGGATCCTTTGGGTCAAATGAGTTTTTCAAAGCACTGCAGATGTGGTTGGGTTTTCTTATGACTGAAATTCACATAAAGAATCTACACCTGACAGTCAGTAGGCCTCAAATTGCAGAAGAAGATCAGTATTAATGGCAGGCGTATTTGATCAATCCTGGTTCACTGGAAGGATTTCCAGGCCCCCCTGACTTTAGGCAAATTAGCGGCAAGGGAGCATGTTTTGGACACTGTCTTGGGCTATGCCCCTCATGGAAACGTCCAGCCAGAGGTTATGATGAGTGTCTATATGGAAGAAGATGAGGACCATTGGGGAATGTTTTGGTTTTAATTGTGGTCATTTGTGTGGCATTTGGAAGAGATGACTGGGTCCACCTGGGCTTGAACTCTGGTGTGATTCCCCTTAGAGACTGAGTTCTGGAACTGAGCTCAGAGAAGTATTGCCATTAATTGTGTTGGGATTTTATGAGACCACGCATAAGAGTCGCCCTTTAAACTGAGATCTAGCATTGAAGTGCTCTGTCCCATAATGAAAGATCCACAAACAGTGAAAGCAATGACACATGAAACAGACAAGACAAGACAATAAAGACAGGCAATGGACGTCCAACACTGAGATCAGGACTGAGTAGCCGGCAATAACCAATGGGCTGGCAATACCGAATCCAAAAGAAAATATCACTGAGTCGAGGAATCTATTATAACTAAATTTCCCAAGTCCTCTGGGGCGTCCTCCAGGAACGTGGCCTGTGGCTCTGTGACACGTCTGTCAGCCACTGTTGGAGAGAGCTCACACCCTTCATCAATAGCCAATTTTCCAAGTCCTAACCTGAAACCTGAAACCAGGAATAGGACACTTACTTACCCCAAGAGTAGCCCGTTGGGGTCTCTCATCCGCCGCTGCCAGATATCTGTGGAAACTTCATGTGTAAAGGTCGGGCGTGCATTGGAGGAAGAGACCACCAAGAAACTGACTCATGAAAAAGCAAAGGGTTTATTGGAGTTCCAGCATGCTTGGGCTCAGAGCTCACTTGAATACAGCAGAGAGCCCTGAGAAGAGCTTGAGCAGAGCTTATATACTTTCCTTGCCGAGGGCAAGGAGGGAAGTTTATTGATGGGTCAGTGGGAGTGGGCAGTTTGCATGCAACCATGTGAGAGAGTAAATTCTGCAGTTTGAAAACTGGGGACAGCACATTCTGGGAACAAGATTAGCAAACAGTTCTCAAGATTTCAACAGTGTTTTGTTAAGCATAGAGAAAAACAGGAAGTGACAAGTACCTATTTAATTAACCATTCAATAACAACTATACCTTTTTAAATGGATGTTCTCATCTACATTCAATCTTCCAAGGTACAGGGTCCTATGACATTGTATATCAATTTACCTGAGACATCTGTGCAGAATGTAATTCAACGCTAAGTATCCCAATTAAGGGCCCAATGCCATTCTGGGATTCAAATCTTACTTAGATTTCTGTTTTCCTACATATATTTCAACTATATATTCTTATACATATCGCAGCTTCTCAATAGAATTATTCATAAACAGAATGATTCCTAATCCAAATCAAACATGTTATTAACCCTAACCCTACAGTGTTCCCTCAATCTAACTTTAAAGAAGAGCACGGACAGAGTTGGTCTTATAATACAGGAATGTAGGGGATCTTTCACCTGCTGAGAACCTCAAAGGTCCATGGAGAAATAAGCCATGGAGAAGATGTAGGCAGCTATGAAGGACCTGAGACAGCAAAAGTCATCTTCCATGGCAAACAACCTGGTCAGGATGAAGGGATGTCTCTGAATCTGCCACTCACACCCTGTGAACTGCGCCACTTCACAGGTGAATAACGAGTTAGAACGACAAAAAATTATCTTGTTATGATCTTTCAGAAAAATGGGTGTGCACCAAAACCTAGAAGAATGATTTCCACCAATGAGGTCCGGTAATTGAGTCTCAAACACGAGCCAAATGTGCGACCGGAGATCCGGGCTGACAAATCTGTGTGGCCTGCCCCGTGGCTAGAGACAGCAGGGCACCACCTAGAAGCGACCAGCCGGCAGGGAGAAACGTTGCTGCAGATTCTGTGGAATCCTGCTGGCTGACCTCCAACTGAGCCCCGGGCTGAGTTTGGGATTTCAGACGGGGAAGGAAGTGCTACTGTTCTATCCCCCCACAATAAAAACTCCACCAAGGAAACCAACGGCCACCATCTTGGAGAGCAGAAGTAACCACCGCCACTCTCCAACAGATTGCAACAATAAAACAGGTTTGTGTTACTCAGCTCATCTCCCATACAGCAGGGAATTCACATAAAATCTCTCTTAGGCTTTCCATTGGAGAGATTATCAGAGAGAGCCTGCATAAAGACGTCGGGAAAACTAGAGGCACCTGACCTTCAACTTCCCCTCCCATCAGCGGCGAAAACGAAACCTGTCTAGCCAGAGCTGGGAGAGGGGCAAGAGGAAAAAATCAAAACAATAGAGTGCCGGGGTTCCCCATAGACACCATCCACACCCAAGAAACGGCAGGCCCAGAGGACAGTATGAGCTGCCGAGAGGCATCACTCAGGGGAAATCTGGTCTAGCACGAGAAACCAGGACTAGCAGGAGATAACAGGGGACTAGAGGCCAGGCACGCGTGACTGGGCGGCTGGAGAACGCCTGCCCACTGGTCACAAACAGCCCGCTGCTGGTGCGACTCGGTGGCTGGTGCCCGCCTGCCTACCAGCGACCAATCGCCCGCTGGCTGCACGTGCAACTGGGTGGCTAGAGATCTCCCGCCCACCAGTGACAGCCCACCCGCTGACTGTGTGACTGGACAGCTGGAGACCGCCCGCCCGCCGGCGACCGGGAGTTGAAAACAAACAGAGACAGATCAGTCCCAGCCCACTCCCATTTGAACACCCTGGCAAGGAGCCTGGGGCCCGCCATAGCAGACAGGTGACATCACTGGAGCTCGGCCATCGCAATTCCTTCCAAGCAGAATTCACTTTAGCAGGCATAGTCTACCAACACAAAGGAGAGACAACAGATATATTAAACCAAAACAAATCTATAGAATAGAGCAGAAAAACAGCAATCAAATAGAGATGGAAAACAACGTGAACATCATGAAAAAACAAAGGAAAAAAATGTGTACAAACAATGCAGGACAACTTACTTCTACAGGAGGACCTAGAATCATCAGAAACAGGGATAGGGAAAAAAACTCAAGGCTTACCTAACTCAGATGGAAAGGGATATTAGAGAATACATGAATCAGCAAGTCCTAGCAATAAAAGTATATTTTGAAAATGAATTAAACAAATTCAAATGGCAAAGAACAAGCTCTACCAGGAGATAGAGATCTTTAAAAAAATCAAACAGTAATCCTAGAAATGCAGGAAACTATTAATTAAAACTCAAACGAGAATATTACAAATAGACTAGATCAAATAGAAGTGAGAACATCAGATAATGACGACAACGTTTATCAACTTGAAAAGAATATAGTCAACACAGAAAAGATGCTTAAGTCCCAAGAGCAGTCTATTCAAAAGATATGGGATGTCATAAAAAAAACAAATTTCACAGTCATCGGGATAGAAGAAGCCATAGAGATTCAAACTGAAAGAATGGACAACATATTAAATGAAATAATTCTAGAAAACTTCCCAGAGATGAAAGATGGAATGGATTGCCAAATCCTTGAAGCCTACAGGACCCCAAACATTCAAAACCATAATAGACCAACTCCAAGACATATAATTATGAAGATAGCCAACATACAGAACAAGGAGAGAATATTAAAAGCTACGAGAGAAAGGAGGCGGATTACATTCAGGGGTAAACCAATTAGATTAACGACTGATTTTTTATCACAAACTTTGAAAGTGAGAAGATCCTGGAACAATGTATTTCAAACACTGAAAAATAATGAATTCCAACAAAGAATACTGTATCCAGCAAAATTAAGCTTCAGATTTGACAATAAAATTAAAGTCTTTCACAATGAATAAAAACTAAAAGAATTCACACCCATAACACCAGCACTGCAAAGGATTTTGGGCAAAATACTACAAGAAGAAGAATTGAAAAATAGTGCCCCAAACTAACAGTGGGAGGTATCTCAGTAAAGGGGGAGGAAAATAACCAAAAAGTAAAAACTAGCCAAACTAAAATAAATAAATAAATTAACATGAATGGATGTACAAATCATATTTCAATTGTAACCTTAAATGTTAATGGCCTAAACTCACCATTCAACAGACATAGGGTAGTAACCTGGATCAAAAAAACAAATCCAACAATATGCTGCCTTCAGGAGACTCATATGATAGGTAAAGACATACACAGGCTGAAAGTAAAAGGTTGGGAAAAATCATACCACTCACAGGGCACACGGAAGCAAGCAGGAGTGGCCAAGCTCATATCAAATACAATCAACTTCAAACCTACGTTAATCAAAAGGGATAAAGAAGGACACTATATAACGTTAAAAGGAACCATCCACCAACATAACATAACAATTACCAATTTGTATGCAGCAAACAAATGAGCTGCCACACTCATAAAACAAACTCTTCTCAAGTTCAAGAGTCAAATAGACTACAACATAATAATTATAGGTGACGTCAACAGACCGCTCTCACCATTAGACACATCCTCTAGACAAAAACTGAATAAAGAAACTATAGAACTCAGCAGCACAATCAATAACCTAGACTTAACCGACATATATAGAATATATCAACCATCATCAAGTGGATACACCTTCTTATCAGCAGCAGATGGATCCTACTCAAAGATAGACCATATATTAGGTCATAGGGCAACTCTTAGTAAATATAAAGGCGTGGAGATAATTCCATGCACCATATCAGATCATAATGAAATGAAACTGGAAATCAATGATAAAAGAAGGAAGGAAAAATCCTACATCACATGGAAAATGAATAATATTCTACTGAATGATCAATGGGTTACAGAAGACATTAAGGAGGAGACAAAAAAATTCTTAGAGACAAATGACCATACAGACACAACCTACTGTAATCTATGGGACACAATGAAAGCAGTTTTAAGAGGAAAATTCATTTCTTGGAGTTCTTTCCTCAAAAAAAGAAAAAAAAAAAACAACAAATAAATGAACTCACACTACACCTCAAAAACCTAGAAAAGGAAGAGCAAAACAACAGCAAATGTAGTAGACGACATTAAAATAAGAGCAGAAATCAACGAAATTGAAACAAAAAATCATTGAAAAAATTGATAAACTAAAAGTTGGTTCTTTGAAAAAATAAATAAGATTGACAGGCCCTTAGCCATGATAACGAAGAGAAGAAGAGAGAGAACTCAAATTATTAACATAGGGGGTGAAAAATGCAATACCACAACAGACACTACAGAAATATAGAAGATAATTAGAAAGTATTTTGAAACCCTATATTCCAATAAAATAGAAGATAGTGAAGATATCAATAAATTTCTTAAGTCATACGATCTGCCCAGATTGAGTCAGGAAGACACACACAATTTAAACAGACCAATGACAAAGGAAGAAATAGAAGAAGCCATCAAAAGATAACCAACGAAAAAAAACCCTGGACCGGATGGGTAAACAGCGGAGTTCTACAAAACCTTCAAAGAAGAATTAATTCTGTTTTTTTTCAAGCTCTTTCAAGAAATAGAAAAAGAAGGAGCTCTTTCAAATTCATTCTATGAGGCCAAAATCACCCTGATCTTGAAATCAGACTAAGACACTTCAAAGAAACAAAACTACAGACCAATATCTCTAATGAACTTGGATACAAAAATTCTCAATAAGATCCTGATGAATCGAATACAAAAGCATATCACAAAAAAATTGTGCACCATGATCAAGTAGGATTCACCCCTGGGATGCAAGGCTGGTTCAATATACGGAAATCAATAAATACTATTCACCACATCAATAGACTTAAAGACAAGAACCATATGATCATCTCGATAGATGAAGAAAAAAACATTTGACAAAGTACAGCATCCTTTTATGTTCAAAACACTAGAAAAACTAGGGATAACAGGAACTTACCTCAACATTGTAAAAGCTACATATGCTAAACCTCAGGGTAGCATCATCCTAAATGGAGAAAAACTGAAGGGATTGCCTCTAAAATCTGGAACAAGACAGGGATGCCCTCTATCACCACTTCTATTCAATTTAGTTCTTGAAATTCTAGCCAGATCAATTAGACAATAGAAATTAAAGGCATAAAAATAGGAAAACAAGAACTTAAATTATCACTATTTGTGGATGACATGATAATATATATAACAGACCCAAAAGGGTCTACAAAGAAACTGCTAGAGATAATAAATGAATTTAGCAAAGTGGCAGGATATAAAATCAACACGCATAAATCAAAGGCATTTATGTATATCAGGAGCAAAACTTCTGAAATGGAAAGGAGGAAAACCACTCCATTCACAATATCCTCAAAGAAAATAAGATACTTGGAAATCAACCTAACAAAAGAGGTGAAAGATTTATATAATGAAAACTACAGAACCCTAAAGAGAGAGATAGAAGAAGATCTTAGAAGATGGAAAAATGTACTTTGTTCATGGATAGGCAGAACTAACATCATCAAAATGGTGATATTACCCAAAGTTCTCTACAGGTTAAAATGGATGCCAATCAAAATCCCAACGGCATTTCTTGTAGAAATGATAAAGCAATCATGAAATTCATATGGAAAAACAAAAGACCCAGAATAGCAAAAGCAATTCTAAGCAGGAATTTGAAACTGGAGGTTTAGCGATACCAGAGTTCAAACTGTACTACAAAAGAATAGTTATAAAAGCAGCGTGGTACTGGTACCAAAACAGGCAGTTGGATCAGTGGTAGAGAATAGAGGACACAGAAATCAATCAACAAAATTACAACATTCTTATATATGATAAAGAGGCTAAAAGCATATTGGGAGATGGATAGCATCTTCAACAAATGGTGCTGGGAAAATTGGAAATCCATATGCAACAAAATGAAACTGAATCCCTTTCTCTCGCCATGCACAAAAGTTAACTCAAAATGGATCAAGGAGCTAGTGATGAAATCAGAGACACTGCATGTGATAGAAGAAAAAGATGGCTATGATCTACATACTGTGGGGTCGGGCTCCAAATTCATTAATAGGACACCCATAGCCCAAGAGTTAATAACAACAATAAACAAATGGGACTTACTTAAACTAAAAAGTTTTTTCTCTGCAAGAGAAACAATAAGAGAGGTAAATAGAGAGTCTACATCCTGGGAACAATTTTTTACCCCTCACAATTCAGATAGAGCCCTAATATCCAGAATATACAAAGAACTCAAAAAAATAAACAATAAGATAACAAATAACCCAATCAACAAATGGGCCAAGGACCTGAACAGACACTTCAGAGAGGAGGACATACAATCAATCAACAAGTACATAAAAAAATGCTCACCATCTCTATCAGTCAGAGAAATGCAAATCAAAACCACCCTAAGATACCATCTCACTCCAGTAAGATTAGCAGCCATTATGAAGTCAAACAACAATAAGTGTTGGCGAGGATGTGAAGAAAAGGGTACACTTGTACACTACTGGTGGTACTGAAAATTGATAAGGCCAATTTGTAAAGCAGTATGGAGATTTCTTGGAAAGCTGGGAATGAATGCACCATTTGACCCAGCTATCACCCTTCTCGGACTAGAGGGTCTTAACAGAGCGTACTATAGGGATACTGCCACATCAATGATCATAGCGCCACAATTCACAATAGCTAGACTGTGGAACCAACCTAGATGTCCTTCAATAGATGAATGGTTAAAAAACTGTGGCATCTATACACAATGGAGTATTACTCAGCACTAAAAAATGGCAAAATCATAGACTTTGCAAGGAAATGGATGGCATTAGAGCAGATTATGCTAAGCTAAGCTAACCAATCCTTAAAAAAAATGCCAAAAGTCTTCTTTGATATAAAGAGAGCACCTAAGAACAGAACAGGGAGGAAGAGCATGAGAAAAAGATTAACATTAAACAAAGACGAGTGGGGGGATAGAAAGGGGGAGAGAAGGGAAAGCATATGGAAATGGTAGGAGACCCTCAATGTTACACAAAATTACATATAAGAGGTTGTGAGGGGAAATGGGGGGAAAACAATGGAGAGAATTGAACAACAGCAGATGAGGTAGAGAGGAAAGATGGGAGGGGAGGGGAGGGGGGATAGTAGGGGATAGAAAAGGTAGCAGAATACAACATCACTATTATGCCATTATGTACAAATGTGAATGTGTAACCAATGTGCTTCTACAATTCGTATTTGGGGAAAAATGGGAGTTCATAACCCAACTGAGTCAAATGTATGAAAGATAATATATCATGAGTTTTGTAATGTTTTGAACAATCAATAAAAATAAATAAATAAATAAAGGTTTAAAATTGAGTGGCAAGAAATCAGCTAAAAAAGTGTTGAGATGCATTCATTTTGCTAAGTAGAAATTATGTTTTGTGTAGTTGTATCTATCACAAATTTATTTTACCAGAAAACTGGCTTTTGAAAATACACTTAATTGAGATTAAAGGATATTCCACCTACCTTCATGAAAAACTCATAGCATTTCCTATATTTTTCATATTTCATTTTTTGGTAAATATTTTGTCATGGACCAGGTCTAGTCTTAGGCTATTCTTTCAGAATACTGCCTCATCTGATAAGTTGGTACAATGTGTTGGATTGTTTTTTTCATCTTTTATTTAATAGTTTCTAGCTGATAATGTGTGTTTTTCATTATCTTTATTTAGACATACATACCCAACGATATCTTTGCATTTTATGTTTTACTGGGAAGAGACTCATCAAAAGCTCTGTATTATATGTATCACCAATCAAACATTTAGAGCATGCAATTATTCTTAATTTTGCATGAAAATATCTTTGTACCATTTACTTATAAAAATTTAGAACTATTAATAATGTCCCTACTGTAATAAGTAACTAATTACCAGAAAAATTAAACAATTCACTTTATATCAATTATGAATATGAAAAGTACTAAAATAAGTATTTGGCAATTAATACATAATTGATAGAAATTGAAATCATAAGAAAGCCATTTAAAATGTCAGTGCATATGGTCCTTAAATAATAGGTTGTTCAAAAAAATTTCTCTAATTCATAAGATATAATATGCCATATTAAAGCGTAACGTGATAAAAAACATTAAATTATCAATATTGATAATAAAGAATGATACCTTTTTTCTTAAATATGTTTATTTGATTTTCATTGTAAGATGTTAATTCTGGAAGACTTCAGAATTAAGAAAGTCTTGGTTTATATTATTTCTAACAGGCTAATCAAAGTACTTTTAAATATATATGTATATATATATATATATATATATATATATATATATATATATATATATATATATACATAATATATGTAATGCATATGCATGAATATAGACACATATGTATAATAAATGTATTGTAATATATCTATCAGGTGATTATAATTATTAAATTTTTAAAAAAAAAATAGTGACTATATAAAACAGTCTCAAATTTAAATTTCATAGCATACAACTGTTTGTAATGCCATGAGAGAAAAATAGATATGGAGGAAAAACGAAAAAGGAAGAGAGAGAAGGGGAAAAATGAGGAAGAAAGTGAGTAAAGAAGAGGGAGAGGCGTGTTCGATGTTAAGACAAAAGTGGAGCGGCTGGGTTTGAGATTCAGTGTTAACATGTTTGCCTAGTATGTGTGAGGAACTGGGTTCTATTCTCAGCACCACATAAACAAATAAACAAAATGAAGATCCATCAACAACTTAAAAAATAAAAAATAAAAAACTAGAAATATTACTAAAATCCCAAGCATTTATGAATGTTAAATAATAAAATATATGTTACATAGCCTTATGTAATTTCTAGACTCCCCAAAAGAGTCATTAAATGTTAGATTATTAGTGCTATACCTAAAAATCCATTGCTCTTTCCTCAACATTCTGTGGCATTCTAGTGCTAAAATAAATTGTAGTATAACACCAAAAAAAAAAAAATCCTAATATTTCTACAGTAACTGACGCAGTTTAACATCAATGCAAGTAGATTCCTATGGGACGTGATATGTACTTTGAAGTTTATTTTTATTCAACACTGGTACATTTCTATTTCTTGAGTTTATGCACATTATAGGATATATATTTCATCCACACGTTCACAAATTTATAGGCATTTATTTCACTTTCAATCACTTCCTGCTTCAGAAAACATGTATTCCTCCGTTTCTGACTGGTCTTTTCTTGAAACTTCTTTCCAAACACATTATTTTCGATTTCCATTATCACATTTGAAGCAAAACTCACACACCCCTCATAATAAACCATAACCCTAATATTACCATTAGATGTACAACTGGTTGGAATGAATGATTGTATCTCAATATAAGATTTCTTACTTAGTTTCAGATATCAATTCAATCCATTATTTAAAGTGGAACCAGTTATATTATTTATTCACAATGTGGTATTTTCATGCATTATCTCTATATTCATAGACACAGGGTACACCTCTTTGTACCCCCAACACTAATTTATACGTCTTCAAAATATTGCTCCCAGAAATGTTGGAAGAAATACCCATGTCACCTGATCTACATATGCATTTTATCACTGAAATATTCTGGACACAGAAAGCAAAGGTCACACTTATGATTGTATCAAAGCTAAATGAAAAGTGAACATGGATTACTAAAACATCCATGTCCAGGTTGCCTAATGCTCTCAAATGAAAATCCTATTGGTAACTACAAATTAGTTTCTTCCAAAGATTATATATTCAAACTCAACCCTGTTGAAAATGTCTAATCCTCTCACTCACTTTATACTTTGCCTGTTTTTGTAATGTCTCTATTGGTATCTGCTTTTCAACAGTTCATCATTGTGACTAAATCTTCACATGTTCTGAAACTTACATTCACACTCCAATCGAAATCCTATTGCTAAAGAACTTTTGGTCCAAATCCTATATTCACTCTTCTTATTAAAACCTACCTACTATCTTCCTAATCCTACCGACTATCACTTTTTGACTGGAGGTTCTCTTCTACATTCAATCATCCAGTTACAAGGTCTTATGCCATTGTATATCGATTTCTCTGAGACATTTTTGCAGAATGTAATTCAACGATAGGTATCCCAATCAAGGGCCCAATGATTTCTGGGCTTCAAATCTTACTTAGATTTCTGTTTATGTACATATATTTCACGTCTGTATTCTAATAAATATCACAGGTTCCAATAACATTATTCATCCAGCAGAATGGTTCCTAACCGAAAATGAAAATGTTATTAACCCTAACCATACACTGTTCCCTCAATCTAACTTTACAGAAGAGCAGTGACAGTGTTGGTCTTACAATACAGGAATGCATGGGATCTTCCACCTGCTGAGAACCTCAAAGGTACATGCAGAAATGATCCCTGGAGAAGATGTAGGCAGCGATGAAGGACCTGAGAGAGCAAAAGTCATCTCAATGGCAAACAACCTGGTAGAATTAAGGAATGTGTCTGAATCAGCCTCATTCTTCTTAATACAGAGAAGATAGACCAAACCATGCCTGTGTGGAGAGCTGTTCCCTGGTCCCTATGTTTGATATACGATTCAAACTTGTGAAAGTGTCACAGGATGTAGGGGCATCCTCCATCTCATGGGAACCTTGGAGGCAAATGTTAGGACAACGTGGTTTCCAAGGCAGTGACCTCATTCAGTTCCTCAAGGAAGTTACTTCACCTCACTTCCTTGGTGATGGAAGTCTCTGAACTTGGGATCCAGGAAGCCAGGCACCCAGAGCCATAACCCGTCCAAGTCCCAGTGGTCTAACTTGTTTGGATTTACGAAGGACAGAGTCAATATTTCTTGGTACCTACTGATTTGAGGATGGCCAAATGCCAGGAAACCTCTGAAGAGGGTCCTATCCTGATAAAGCAGGTAGTGGATCACCGCTGGCTCCTGACTACTTCACAGAGTTGGCAAAGTAGAGCAGATCTGAGACAGGACAGGCCATTTTGGGAGAACATAGTATGGCCCACCAGTCAGAGGACACTCCGGATATGACAGACCTACTTGGGGGAAGGAGGTGCCTTTGCGGGTGTGGGTGTGGGTTTGTGGTTTTGTCTCATGTTCTGAGAATACGAAAGAAAGGCGGTTTGATTGGATTGTAGTGAACTGTTTCTAGTAAGTCGTTTGACAAGGCGAGTCTTTCTATGTCTGTGTATCCCACTGTGTCCGTGGTTGTCGACATTAGAAAAGAGAATGCATCAGTTGATGTGTTCTGTCTAGTAGAAAGCTTCGCAGCATTCATCCTGCCCAATTGATGAATGTACTGCGGCTTGCCTCATGGATGGGCAACACCTACTATCTGCCTAAGTTCCTGTTTTCTTCCTGAATTCTGGCCACTCTCCCGAATAGGCACATAGTTTTGTGTTTAAGATATGTACCACCTCAAGCTCTGTTAAATGGCCATGTACTGGACAGCTGAAGGGAATGGGAGAATCTCAGAAAACTCAGATATCAGTGTGACCAGGAAAGTCTCAGTGGAGAAACCCTGCTATGGGCCATTTTCTTACTATGTATCTGTTTCCCTGAATGTCAGGAAGTTCTTTGCCTCAGGCCACCCTCATGTGAAGCCTGAAAAAAAGAGTTTTCAAATGAAAATGAATGGGCATAACCTGTGGCTCTTTGCTTAATTTCTTTGCAAAGGGATGTGTCTGAATCACCCTTTGGCCCTGTGTGCGGTTGTGGCTTAGATTCTCAGCCCCTGATGGATCTAAAGAAAGATCCGATGTGTGCATCCAAAACCAAAATTTCAAAAAGATCAGTTATGATGGATGAAGTCTCTTGCCTTTCTTTGTTAGGTTCCTGAACTACATCAAGTGAGAATAGGGATCCTTTGGTTCAAATAAATTTTTGAAAGCCCTGAAGAAGTGCTTGGGTTTTCTTATGACTCCAATTCACATAAAGAATCTATACCTGACAGTCAGTAGGCCTCAAATTGGAGAAGCAGATCAGTATTAACTGCGGTCTTATTTTATCACTCCTGGTTCACATGCAGGGTGTCCAGGCCACCATGACTTTAGGCAAATGAGCGGCAAGGGAGCTTATTTTGGACACTAACCCATACCCTACTAGACTCTGACTAGTAATCCTAACATGATGGAGAATAATAACCCCAACAGAATAGAAATACAAGAAGTTTTGAGGATTCATGTTGTATAGTTGTACTTGCCTTTTGCATTATATAGGGTAGGAGTTATAAATTTAGTCAATTTTTAATTGAAACAGTTCTCCATGTGTTTTTAAAGTTCACAACCATGTGAATTCCTCTCTCCCTTTCTCTGTAGCCTATTCAGAACATGTATTTTTATATGCACATTTAGAATCCTACCTGGTATCACATGTACATTCTTGAGAGGTTGCTGACTTAGCAGATACAAATTGTCAGAAGAGATAACTCCTCTGAATGCTGTTGGAAGTGAAAATTCAAACTATGGGTGACTTCCTAGTTAAACAACATTATACATAAATCCACGTTTAGTAAAATTAATATTTTTGGATCTGTGGATTGTATATATTTCATGATATATATATATATATATATATATATATATATATATATATATATATATATATATATTGCTACATTTTAATGTCTGTTTGAGTGTGTGTGTGTGTGTGTGTGTGTATAGATAGATAGATAGATAGATAGACAGATATACACTCTCCAGATTTTTGAAAATATGAAACATATGTGTCTTATTATATACTCCCTAAATTCATTCATGTACATGTATGTGGATTTATAATCAACTTTTCACAAGATTATTTTCAAAAATATTCATCCACCTGAAATACATATTTGTTTCCTAGTACTAAAAACAAACTTCAGTGAATGGTGCATACAAATCCAAATATTTCTACAGTAACTGTCCCAGTTTAACATCAATGCTTGTAGATTCCTATGGGACATGATGTGTATTTTGACGTTCATTTTTTAACAAAACTGGTACATTATTATTTCTTCAGTTTATGCACATCATAGGATATATATTTCATTAACAAATTCACAAATTTATAGGCATTTGTTTCGCTTTCAATAACTTCCTTATTCAAAACTCTTGTATTCCTCCAGGTTTCTTGTCTGGTCTCTTCATGAGACTTCTTTCCAAACTCATTATTTCTGAAATCCATAATCACCTTTGAAACAAAATTCACACACTCTTTATGATAATCCATAAGCCTAATATTAAAATAAGATGGATACCTGGTCGGATTGAATGATTGCATATCAATATAAGATTTCCTGTATATTTTCAGATATCAATTCAATCCATTATTTAAATTTAGAACTTGTTACATTGTTTAATCAAAGTTTTGTCTCTTCATGCATTATCTCTATATTCCTAGACACAGGGTACACCCATTTGTAACCCCAGTACTAATTTATATATCTTCAAAATATTGCTCCCAGAAACGGTGGAATAAATACTTATGTCATCTCATCTACATATACATTTTATCACAGTAATTTTCTGGACACAAAAAGCAAAGTTCACACTTATGATTTTACCAAAGCCTTAATGGAAAGTGAGTATGCATTACTAAAAACATCCATGTCCAGGTTGCCTAACGCTCTCAAATGTCAATCCTATTGGTCACTACATATTTGTTTCTTCCTAAGATTATATATTTTACCTCAAGCCTGTTGAAAATGTCTAATCCTATCAATCACTTTATCATTTGCCTGATTTACTAATGTCTCTATTAATATCTGCTTTCCTACATATTTTCCACAGTTTATCATTGTGACTGACTCTTCACATGTGCTCACATTTTCATTCACTCTCTACCCGAAACCCTATTGCTAAAGAACTTTTGGTTTAAATCCTATACTCTCTCTGCTTTCTAAACCTACTGACTATCTTTAGAATAATACCGAGTATCCCTTTTTGACTAGAAGTTCTCTTTGACATTCCATCATCCAAGGTACAAGGTCCTATGCCATTGTACATCGATTTATCTGAGACATCTCTGCAGAACATAATTCAAAGCTAAGTATCCCAATCAAGGGCCCAATACCCTTCTGGGCTTCAAATCTTACCTAGATTTCTGTTTTCATTCTAATATTTCACTTTTACATTCTTGTAAATATTACAGGTTCCCAATACAATTATTCATCCTGCAGAATGATTCTTAACCCAAATCGAACCTTTTATTAACCCTAACCATACACTCTTCCCTCAATCTAAGTTTACAGAAGAGCAGGGACAGAATTGTTTTTACAATACAGGAATGTAGGTCATCTTAAACCTGCTGAGAACCTCAAAGGTCCATGCAGAAATGATACCTGGAGAAGATGTAGGCAGCTATGAAAGAGTTGAGAGAGCAAAAGTCACCTTGCATGGCAAACCACCTGGTCAGGATGAAGGGTCGTGTCTGAATCAGTCTCTCTATTCTAAATGTAGAGAAGGTGGACCAAACCAGGCCTTTGTTGAGAGATGTTCCCGGGTGCCTATGGTTGATATACCATTCTAACTTGCGAAAGTGTCACAGGAAGTAGGTGCAGCCTCTATCTCATGGGACCCTTGGAAGCAACTGTTAGGACAAAGTGGTTGCCAAGGGAGTGACCTCATTCAGTTCTTGAAGGAAGTGTCCTACCTAACTTCCTTGGTATTGGAACTCTCTGAAATTGGGATCCAAGATGCCAGACACCCAGAGCCAGTCCCAGTCCCACTCCCACTGGGCTCAGTTGTTTGGATTTACCAAGGACAGAGTCAGTCTTTCTTGGTACCTACTGCTGAGAGAATGGCCAAATGCCAGGACAGATATGAAGAGGGTAGTGGCTCACCACTGGATCCTGACAACTTCACAGAGTTGGCCAAGGCAACCAGAACTGAGACAGGACTGGCCATTTCGGGGAACATAGTTTGGCTCAACAGACAGAGGACACACTGGAGAGTCAGAGACTTACTTGTGGGAAGGAGATGCCTTTGTGGGTGTGGGTGTGAGTTTGTGGTTTTGTCTCATGTTCTGAAAATAGGTAGGAAAGGTGGTTTGTTTGGTTTGGAATGGACTGTTTCTAGTAAATCGTTTGACAAGGTGAGTGATTCTAGTTCGGTGTATCCCACTGTGTACGTGGTTTTGGACATTAAAAAACAGAATGCACCAATGGATGTATCCTGTCTAGTAGAAAGCTTCCCAGCATTCATCCTGCTCAACTGATGGATGGACTGCGGTGTGTCTTATGGATGGGGAACACCTACTATCTTCCTAAGTTCCTGTTTTCTTCCTGAATTCTGGCCACTCTCCAGAATAGGCTCATGGTTTTGTGTCCAAGATATATACCACCTCCAAGCTCTGTGCCATGGCCATGTACTGGACAGCTGAATGGAATGGGAGAATCACATAAAACTCAGATATCAGTGTGACCAGGAAAGTCTCAGTGGAGAAATCCTGCTTTGGACATTCTCTTACCTATATTTCTGTTGCCCTGAATGTCAGGAAGTTCTTTCCCTCAGCCCACCCCTTTGTTAAGCCTGAAGAAAACAGTTTTCAAATGGAAATGAAAGGGCATCACCTGTGGCTCTTTGCTTAATTTCTTTGGAAAGGGATGTGTCTGAATCAGCCTCTTGGCCCTGTGTGCGGTTGTGGCTTAGATTCTCAGCACCTCATGGATCTAAAGAAAGATCCCATGTGTGCATCCATAACCAAAATGGCAAAAAGATCTGTTATGGTGAATGAAGTCTCTTGCGTTCCTTTGTTAGGTTTCTGACCTACATCAAGTGAGAATAGGAATCCTTTGGTTCAAATGAATTCTTCAATGCCCTGAAGAAGTGGTTGTGTTTTCTCATGACTCCAAATCACATAAAGAATCGTTACCTGACAGTCAGTAGGCCTCAAATTGGAGAAGCAGAGCCGTATTAACTGCAGTCCTATTTTATCACTCCTGGTTCACATGCAGGGTGTCCAGGCCACCATGACTTTAGGCAAATGAGGGGCAAGGGAGCTTATTTTGGACACTAACCCATACCCTACTAGACTCTGACTACTAATCCTAATATGATGGAGATTAATAACCCAAACAAAATAGAAATACAAGCAGTTCAGAGGAGTCATGTTGTATAGTTGGACTTGCCTTTTGCATTATATAGGGTAGGAGTTATAAATCTAGTCAATTTTTAATTAAAATAGTTCTCCATGTGTTTTTAAAGTTAACAAATATGTGAATTCCTCTCTCCCTTTTTGTGTAGCCTATTCAGCACATGTATTTTTATATGCACATATAGAATCCTACCTGGTATCACATGTTCATACTTGAGAGGTTTCTGACTTGGCAGATACTGCCGCGGTCCGGTTGGAGCAAAATAACCGGGGGGTGGGGGTTATGAATAACATGTGTATGTTGATGTAGCAGGAGTGGAAGCCATTTATTGTAGGACAATAGAGGTATTTATACATTCCACCCAGCTTATCTAATTAACATAAACTAGATACTGCAGTTAACCAATCAGGAATCTCCACACTTAATGGCTTGCTTTTGTTACATCTCAAACCACTCCCTCTGGCATTTTGCCAGGCATCATCCAGACTTGTTTACACACTCTAACATTCCCCTGGCAAAATGCCAGGTGTTATTTTGACATGTTTACAGACTCTAACATTTCCCCCTTTTATTTAATTTAAATAAAGACCACAGTGGTTTTTACAGAAACACCATAAATAACCTGCTACAAACAGAAAGGGAGGATACAAAATGTCACAATACAAGCCAATTGATGAAGCACTTGGAGAAATAATACCAGCAATGACACTGTTAGCAAAGACACCGAGTTAAAATTTGTTATAGATTATAGTTTGTTGTCTCAGTCCAGGTAAAGCAGTGTCTCAATAGATTAACTCACAGTTCAGGTAAACCACAGTCCAGGTATGTTCTGCAGGCAGCTAGCTTAAATCACAGTCCTGGTAAGTTCTGCAGGCAGCTAGCTTAAATCACAGTCCATGTAAATTCTGCAGGCAGCTAGCTTAAATCACAGCCCAGGAAAGTTCTGAAGGCAGCTAGCTTGATCCAAAGTCTCCTCCGTTTCTCAGCCGAAGTCTCCTCCGGTTTTCAGCAACACTGGAAATTCTTCCACCCTTGTCCTCACCGGCACTGGGATGAAGGCAGGAACTCCTACCACTGGCTAAAGAAAATCCTATAGTATTCCACCAGGTGCTAAGAAAACAACCTTCTGAAAAATTTAGTACATTATCTCAAGGTTTTTTACATTTGAAAAAAGCCTTAATAGTGCTTATTATTTATTATCTTCCTGGTGTGGGAGAACCATTGTAGCTTAGTTATTGGCATTGAAAATGACCAAACATCAGGGAGCCAGTAGCATCTATGGCTGGCTGTAGCATCCTGGGCAGCCACAGATGGCCCTGGGGAGTTTCCAGGACTCAAACTGCCACGGGGCCCCGCTCCCCAGGCTGGGGGCGGGGAATTGCCGGCTGCCACTGCTTGAAAAGCCCTTGCTGCACAGTGACTGGCTTGAGCATGTGGCAGCCGAGGCGCCTATTCACACACACTCCGGAAACGAAAAGTATTCAGTAACAGCCTTTTGCTGAAACTTTTTTCCTGATAATCCTTCTTCTTCTTAACTTTCTTTTTCTTTCTGATTAGACTTCCTGGGCTTCCATCAACACATGCCCTAATTGCTCTTGTTTCCACTGGGGTGCCTCTTTCCATTATCAATTTACTTCTCACCCCTTCCTTATTTTCATCACAAAGACAATACAATACACTGAGATAAAACAAGACACAATCATACTGTATCAATCTTCTCCATTTTTTGAAATGACCGTTTTTCCTCTCCCCCTATCTGCCTAGGGATGAGCAGATTTGCTCCCATCCTATCTATGGATGGGCAGCTTTTATTCGTCACTTAACCCCAAGTGTCCCAGGGCTCCCTGTATGGGCCACCATCTGCAGCAGTCCCACTGCAGCAAAATAACCGGGGCAGGGGGTGATGAATAACTAGTGTATGTTGATACAGTAGGAAAGGCATGATAGGTAGGAAAGGCTATTTGTTTGGTATTGAGTGGACTGTTTCTAGTAAGTTGTTTGACAAGGCAAGTGTTTCTATATCTGTGTATCCCACTGTATCTCTGGTTGTAGACATTAGAAAAGATAATGCATCAATGGATTTGTCCTCTCCAGGAGAAAGTTTAACAGCATTCATCCTGCCCAATTTATGAAAGGACTGTGGCTTGCCTTATGGATGGGCAACACCTACAATATTACTAAGTTCCTGTACTCTTCCTGAATCTGGCCACTCTCCACAACAGGCTCATGGTTTTGAGTCCAAGATATGTACCACCTCCAAGCTCTGTGACATGGCCATGTACTGGATAGCTGAAGGGAATGGCAAGCATCTCAGAAAACTCAGATATCAGTGTGACCAGTAAAATATCAGTGGAGAAACCCTGCTTTGGGCCTTTTCTTACATAATGTTCTGTTGCCCTGAATGTCAGGAAGGTCTTTGTCTCAGGCCAACCCTTTGTGAAGCCTGAAGAAAACAGTTTTCAAATGGAAATGAATGGGCATCACCTGTGGCTCTTTGCTTAATTTCTTCCAAAAGGGATGTGTCTGAATCAGCCTCTTGGCCCTGTGTGAGGCTGTGGCTTAGATTCTCAGCACCTGATGGATCTAAAGAAAGATTCCTTTTGTGCTTCCAAAACCAAAATGGCCAAAAGGGCAGTCATTGTGGTTGAAGTCCCTCGCCTTCCTCTGTAAGGTTTCTGACCTACATCAAGTGAGAAGAGGGATCCATTGGGTCAAATGAGTTCTTCAAAACCCTGCAGAGGCTAGCCCGTAATTGCTTGGGTTTTCTCATGACTCCAATTCACATAAAAAAATCTATACCAAACAGTCAGTAGGCCTCATATTGGAGAAGCTGGGCAGTACAAATGGCAGGCATATTTGATCACTACTGGTTCACAGGAAGGGTGTCCAGGCCACCCTGATTTTAGGCAAATGAGGGGTAAGGGAGCTTATTTTGGACACTGTCGTGAGCTTTGCCCCTCATGGAAAACCCCAGCCAGAGGTTATGATGAGTGTCTATATGGAAGAAGATGAGGGCCATGTGGGAGTGTTTTGGTTTTAATTGTGGTCATTTGTGTGGTGGTTGAAATAGATGACTTGGTCCACCTGGGCTTGAAGTCTGGTGTGATTCCCCTTACAGACTGAGTTCTGAAACTGACCTCAGAGAAATATTGCCATGAGTTCTCTTGGGATTTTAGGAGGCCACGCATTAGAGTCGCCCTTGGAAACTGAGATCAAGTCCCAGGGTGGCTTTCCACAGAGCATCGGGAATCTCAGCCAGGATATCACATGATTTTATTATGAAAGACTTGGCAGCCATAGATGAGATTCAAAACAAACATGGACCTCACACTCTAGACCTCAATGGGCCTGGGTTCATGTGATCTTTTGGCCACTCTTTGGGAAGCCTTGACTGTGAGAATTCTCCAGAGCTTTCATTGAAATGAGCTTCCATACCATTTAATGGTTCTTGAAAGAATTGAAACCTACAGTGCCTCCAACTTCATCCGTGAAAGATGCTAGATAAATACCAAGAAATTTTTGAAATTCCCATAACCAGGTGTCAGAGGAGAACATTTGGATGTCCTGTTGCTGATCAGGAGTGTTCCAGACAGTGGTTTGATTGACTGGGTTTCATGAAAATGGTGTAGAATTGAAATGCCAGTATGTTGGAGCCTGCTGAGTATTGGGCCCAGAACTGTGGTGTGCAGGTGTGGGATAAAACATTTGTGTTGGGGCCATTTGGATCTACCATTGACTTCCAAATGGCTTGTGACTGACATGGTGCAGCCAGCAGACCCTTATATGTAAAGGCATCTTGTTATATGGAGAGGTTTCAGGGCAATGTTCCAAATCAGGTTGCTATCTTCAAGTGGGCAAGCTATGTGGGATAGAATCCTGGTTGGTGCATTCTCCTGCAGACTCTGACCGACCACACGTGACAGAACTACCTTCAGCACTGTGTCCCAGTTGAACTTCTTGTATTTCGTAGAGCAAATACCAAACTTCCAGTGCAGCAGCAAGAAACACCATGAATAGTGGAGGATGACTAAATGGGTACACAGTCCACACAGGGAGACACTTAGCCTTCAGTGGCCACAGTTTACCTACAAAGAGAGAATTCAGCACTTTGCCTCATTTTCATTGGAAAATAAGAAACCAATTTCTTCAGGTCACATAAATGCAGAGCCAGCTTTGATGGTCTCACAACAAAGGAAGCTAAAGCTCCTGAAAACAACATATATTTCAAGTGCCCAACCTCAGAGGCAGTTTCTCAAAAAGTCGTTAGGCCAGCAGAGCTCCATGTTTGTGGAGTGTTTACCTGTTAGACAAGGATGCAAGAAAAGACCACTGACTCCAATTAAAATCAAATTAAACTAAGCTTATTATTTTCACCAGCCAGGCTAACTCTCCCTCCCAAAAGGGCCGGAACAAGACAGCAACCCCAACTTACCTACAGCCCAGCTTTAAAGCCCAGAAAGTTACACAAAAGGGGGTTTAGAGATAACAGAACTCGGACAAGCATCACACTAATGGTAGTTTATATATATATATATATATATATATATATATATATATATATATATATATATATATATATATATTTTTTTTTTTTTTTGCTGGCCCCAACATCAGAATTTGTGAGGACCATTAGACCCTCAGAGATGGTCATTGTCTGTCCAGGGAAGGCCAATATTTATGATGTGTCGCTAATGTTTCACAGAGTGCTGCTATCTGGTCAGAGAGCCAGACATGGGTGAGTTCAAGGCATGGGCAGGCATTCCAAGCAGGTTCAGAATTTGCAGTAATTTATAGTAAAGCCAAAATTATCTTATCATGGCTTTGTGGCAAGATGGCTCCCAATTTTAATAAAAGATCAGGTTGGGCCTATCATTCCCCCCTTTTCTTATCTGTTCCTTTCAAATCTTTGATAGATTAAGGGAAGTGCACTGAGGAAATTTAAATCCCTCAGGTAACAGTCTCCAAATTTCTAGAACTCACCCAAAACGGGTCTCCCTGATTTTACCTGACTTAATTAATTACGTATATTGATAGTCTATTTATTTTTGGCTCCATTGTTGTAAGAAGGGAGGCCTCACGCATTTTGGATTCTTCTGCGCTGAGAGAGGGTGACGTAAGGGTCATGGCATGAGGGACATGAGTTGCCTTTTAGAATTTAGTTGAGGGACATGAGTTGCCTTTTAGATTTCAGCTTGGTTTGAAGTCTGGTTGGGGAAGAACAGGTTGTAAAGTCATCTGGGAATGGGTTCTTCTATGAGAGTAACAAAAACCATGAGTTATGAATAAATGTTGCAGCAGCTGGAACATGTCACCGTATAGAAGTTCCCTCACCATTCTTTAATATCCTCAGTTATCAGGACTGTCAACTTAATATTTAATTTTTTGTTTTACAGTTGTCCCTCCCCATAAGATACAGTTTATTAATTTAATGTCATCTGATCTTGAAAAATCCTTTTTCTAGTATGACCTCTGTGTCTAATAGAGAAACCTTTAATTCTGTTACTCAGGGCTGGATAATCGTACTAGCAAACACCAAGCCTACCTCTGTAGGTTAGGAATATCTGTAGGCCCTAAACTAAATTTTCTGCCTCTGGCAGCTCCTCTTAATAGTCTCTTTTTATAGTTATCAGGCATTCCTGTGTGAGAATCCTTCTTTGTAACCTCCAGTCTTACTTATTTTGGGAGGCTAACATAAAGTGTATACCTTAAAATATTAATATTTGTTTTCTTGGCCGATTCATTTAACTTTAATTTTAAATCCTAATCTTAAACATCCAGCAAATAAATTTTAACAGCCTTATATTGAGAGTACTGGGCTTTAATATCTATAACTTAATTATTATTTATCTTTTCATTAATTGGGATATGTATTATTCTGTCTGTCTTGTAGGTGATGACTTATTATCTTAAATTAACCCATGTTGTGTTATTAAAGCAACACTTCTGTAAAAGACTAACAGGGAATCTTTAGATCACTTATAAGCAAATTAAAAATAAAATTTTTTAACAAGAGTAAAAATACTTAGTTTCTGTAATAGCTACCCTGAATTTTTTGGCTGAGTTATACATTATATGCCCTGTTTGAGATCCTAGTAATCTTCACAGAAAAACAAAAGAACTTTTGAACATAACTTTAAATGAAATAAAATCTGACCTACTCCTTTTGTAGTCATTCTCACATGTAGTAAGATGGGACACAGAGCCTTATCTCAGGTAAGGCAGGCCTCTTTATAAATATTAAGTGTTTTAGTTCTAAAGCTGATCATTGTTTTTTAAATATCATTTTACAAAGTTTACATAAATTGTTTGAGGTCACATGAACATTATCTAACATCATATGACATCACATTTAAAACATGGATTAAAGAAAGGCTGAAAGATTTTAACCTTTACATATATTAGGCTCTGATTAACTTAAATATACATTTAAATTGTTCCCCAATAAAAAAAGTAACATAAAACTTTACATATCTTATTGATAACAGGTAAATAAATCCCCAGTACATTTTTTTTACCATACAACTTCAGAATACCAGCTTGATATAATGCTCTTTAAATGTTTCTAACTTACAGACTTGTATACCTGGAAGATATGAGCACATTAATAGCATCAATATTACATTGATATTTCTAGATTAACCAAGTTTAGCTTTTAAAGAAATGGCAGTAGAGTGCTCTAAAATAACAGTTCTTATTTAATCAGTTGTTTAATTTTTATGGTTGCTTGCTCTAGAAAAAATAAAACTTAATAAACACAATGTTATGGGTAAACTTATGTTTTCAGAAATTTTTGTCTCTTTAACACATGACTGATTTTTACAATCTGATACAGACCTTAGTAAATCAATTGGGTATCTAACAAATGTACTCAAGAATGAGAAATTCCACATCAAATTTACTTTACTTATTTATTAAAATATTAGACAAATGTATTGAACAGTGTAAATCATTTTTTTGTTGAAGGAAAAGTCCTAGAATCAAGGCATTTTAGACATTTTGTAGATATTAATATTTTACTAGATTTTGGAACACCTATAAAAACTTGTAAGCTTAAATTTAAAAACATTTGTTTTTATCTGTTTATCCAATTTAAATTGAACAATTTTAATCACGTGAATTAAAGATCTTTGGATCCACTTTTTTTAAATTAATTTTTATTGTAGGTTGTTCAAAACATTACATAGTTCTTGATATATTATATTTCACACTTGATTCAAGTGGCATATGAACTCCCGTTTTTACCCCATATACAGATTGCAGAATCACATCAGTTGCACAACCATTGATTTACATATTGCCATTCTGGTGTCTGTTGTATTCTGCTGCCTTTCCTATCCTCTACTATCCCCACTCCCCCATCCCCTCCCCTCTTCTCTCTCTACCCCCTCTACTGCAATTCATTTCTCCCCCCTCATATTTTTCCTCCTTTCCCCTCACTTCCTCTTGTATGTAATTTTGTATACCCCTGAGGGTCTTCTTCCATTTACAGGAAATTTCCCTTCTCTCTCCCTTTCCCACCCACCTCTCATCCCTGTTTAATGTTAATCTTCTTCTCATGCTCTTCGTCCCTACTCTGTTCTTAGTTACTCTCCTTAAATCAAGGAAGACATTTGGCATTTGTTTTTGAGGGATTGGCTAGCTTCACTTAGCATAATCTGCTCTAATGCCATCCATTTCTCTCCAAATTCTATGATTTTGTCATTTCTTAATGCAGAGTAATACTCCATTGTGTAAAAATGCCACATATTTTTTATCCATTCTTCTATTGAATGGCATCTAGGTTGCTTCCACAGTCTTGCTATTGTGAATTGTGCTGCTATGAACATGGATGTAGCAGTGTCCCTATAGTGTGCTCTTTTTAGGTCTTTAGGGAATACACCGAGTGCGGGAATAGCTGGATCAAATGGTGGTTTTATTCCCAGCTTTCCAAGAAATCTCCATACTGCTTTCCAAATTGGCCACACCAATTTGCAGTCCCACCAGCAATGTACAAGAGTACCCTTTTCCTCACATCCTCGCCAGCACTTGTTGTTGTTTGACTTCCTAATGGCTGCTAATCTTACTGAGTGAGATGGTATCTTAGGGTGGTTTTGATTTGCATTTCTCTGACTGCTAGAGATGGTGAGCATTTTTTCATATACTTGTTGATTGATTGTATGTCCTCCTCTGAGAAATTTCTATTCAGGCCCTTGGCCCATTTGTTGATTGGTTTATTTGTTATCTTATTGTCTAATTTTTTGAGTTCTTTGTATATTCTGGATATTAGGGCTCTGTGTGAAGTGTGAGGAGTAAAGATTTGTTCCCAGGACGTAGGATCCCTATTTACCTCTCTTATTCTTTCTTTTGCTGAGAAAAAACTTTTTAGTTTGAGTAAGTCCCATTTGTTGATTCTAGTTATTAACACTTGTGCTATGGGTGTCCTATTGAGGAATTTGAAGCCCAACCCCACAGTATGTAGATCATAGCCAACTTTTTCTTCTATCAGACGCCATGTCTCTGATTTGATATCAAGTTCCTTGATCCACTTTGAGTTAACTTTTGTGCATGGCAAGAGAAAGGGATTCAGTTTCATTTTGTTGCATATGGATTTCCAGTTTTCCCAACACCATTTGTTGAAGATGCTATCCTTCTTCAATTGCATGCTTTTAGCCCCTTTATCGAATATAAGATAGTTGTAGTTTTGTGGATTGGTTTCTGTGTCCTCTATTCTGTACCATTGGTCCACCCACCTGTTTTGGTACCAGTACCCTGCTGTTTTTGTTACTATTGCTCTGTAGTATAGTTTGAAGTCTGGTATAGATATCCCGCCTGTTTCACACTTCCTGCTTAGCATTGTTTTTGCTATTCTATTCTGGGTCTTTTATTTTTCCAAATGAATTTCATGATTGCTTTCTCTATTTCTACAAGAAATGCCGTTGGGATTTTGATTGGCATTGCATTAAACCTATAGAGAACTTTTGGTAATATCGCCATTTTGATGATGTTAGTTCTACCTATCCATGAACAGGGTATATTTTTCCATCTTCTAAGATCTTCTTCTATTTCTCTCTTTAGGTTTCTGTAGTTTTCATTGTATAAGTCTTTCACCTCTTTTGTTAGGTTGATTCCCAAGTATTTTATTTTATTTGAGGATATTGTGAATGGGGTGGTTGTCCTCATTTCCATTTCAGAGGATTTGTGGCTGATATACAGGAATGTCTTTGATTTATGTGTGTTGATATTATATCCTGCCACTTTGCTGAATTCATTTATTAGCTCTAGTAGTTTCTTTGTAGACCCTTTTGGGTCTGCTAGGTATAGAATCATGTCATCTGCAAATAGTGATAATTTGAGTTCTTTTCCTATTTTTGTGCCTTTAATTTCTTTCGTCTGTCTAATTGCTCTGGCCAGTGATTCGAGAACTATGTTGAACCGAAGTGGTGAGAGAGGGCATCCCTTAAAATTTGTTTTTATGAGTGCTTTTTTTATTATGAGCGCTCCTTATATATGTTAATTTCTGTATCATATATATGATTAAGAATATATATATATATATATATATATAGACATACAACAAATAACAAAAGTGTTCACACATAATAATAGTAAAGGCCTTGTAGCTTTTAGCAGGTGAAATCTCCATTGCCATGTTTTAAAAACTCCACAGTTGGTCAAAGATAGAACAGATCAGAAAAACATTAACCTAGGTCTGTAGGATCAAAATTATGAGTTAGAAAAATTAAAGGATCTAAGGAAAAAAATAAGAGTCCTAGAAAAAATAACTGACCAGTAATTAGTAAATACCATACAATTTACTTTTTTTTTTCCTTAAGCCTCATATCAGTCTCCTACTGATCTTGCAGGCTTCTTTCATTTGCATTTCAATCTAAGTCCTGGCTGAGGTCTGGAAGGAGCAGGAAAAAACTGCTATTCTGAGCAGACACCTCAGTCCTAACGCATTTTAACCATAATTTTCCAGATAGGATGTTGAAAATTTTGATACAAGTTTAAGACAAAATTTACAAAATTTTATATCTTTACATCTTGTGTTGTCAACAGATACCATACTATGATTTACTATCCTTGTCCAAATTAATGCACTCGTACACACAGTGACATTTTCCCAGGCTACCCAATTAAAAATTGGTGAAAAAAAAAAAGACTGAATGATTGGAAAATTTCTTGCCAACTTGGAAGTAGAGTTCTTTAGTTTTCCATCCTAAGTATTTAAGTTCTCTGGCATGAATTATCTGAAATCATAAACTAAACAATTATCTGAATCTGACTTTTAACGGCAAGATTCTGCAATGCTTCAAAAACACAATAAGCTACCAGATTGTTACAATAAAACATCATCATTTAGACACACATTCAGGTAAAATCATTCCCAAGAAACAATATATAATATCAACACATTATTGCACATGTATTAAGTGCCAGAAACAAAGACACACGACAGACAGAAAGGAGCTTCAGACTATGACTGACAGACAGAAGCCTTTAAAACAGAGCAGATAAGAGAAAAATCTCCTACACCAGTTGCACCACAGATGTCCCCACAAGGGGACCAGATGTTTTCACAGAGGAGCATGCTGAAATGTAAAATCAAGGGTCTCCATAGTGACTTTCCTGCATTTAGTGTCCCCTTTTTTTTCCTCTTTTTTAAGATGACAGAGGTGGCATTATCGTTAAATTGCAGGGAAAGACCTGGGGAATTCTCTGAAAAAATAAGGCTTCAGCAGCTGCTGGGAGTCCCTCAGTCCCTCCTTTTACTTACAGGATTTGCTCCTCTGGTTCAGTTCCACCACAAGCATGCTCCATCTCCTAACATTTCTGTAGTCAGCTCTCAAAAAGTTCCAGGGTGCGGGTGGGTTATCAAAATTTGTAACTTAAAGTTGGGTTCCTGAACTTGAAGCCAATTAATGCCAATTTAAAAATGAGGACAGGGTTTTGAGAAAAAGGAAAACGAAGTTTTATTGCTTTGCTAACAAAGATAAACACAGGGACTCTGCCAAAAGGTTGTGACTCTCTTTATCTGGAGGGACAAGTGATTTTAAAGGAGTTTCACTTATTAACCTGGGAGATACTCAGTTCTTAGGTCCCCCGCAGGCACTGCCCTCTGCAGTGAGTGTGCTCCAGGCAGCCAGCGAGGGGCTTCTCTCATACTGCTTAACAAACGGGTGTAAAGTTCATTGCAGTTCCTTTAAACTCAGTCCAAAGGGTGTCAGGCTTACTTGCTTTATTTTCATGTCCGATATCCTTAAGTTTTCACCACAGAAATCACACAACAAAATGCACAAAAACAAACAAACAAAAAACATATAGAACACAGAACAAAACAACAACAACAACAAAAAAAAAAAAAACAGAAATCCGGCGCCGACACAGGAAAACAGAGGAGCAATGCAATGTCTTCCTAAAGCTCCCCGTAGGAGCGCATGCGTGCCCGTTGGCACCTCTCTACCCTTCCAGATGAATTCCCTAGAGAACAGAACAGATGACAGAATGATTCTTGTTACTGTCCCAGACAGGAGTATATGTGAGCCTCCTCAGTCCACCTCTCTGTCATCAGAAGAGATCTCCCTTAACCGGATATCAGATGTTATAAAGGCACCAATTACCTATGGATGCCTCCTCCACCAGGTGCTTGCTAATAGTTTTAATGCGGTGGTTCACTGCAGTGCTCCCTGAACTGAAGGCTAACTCCAAGGCCTTGGACCATCTCAAGTTGCACAAACCCTAGAGTTGCTCTCAAGCTTGGAGCCCTGGAAGGAAGGCCAACTTCAGAATTTACAGCAGTCTGGTCTTCTGATCTTGTCCGGCAGGGTCATCTCACTGGGGAACTCCAAAATATTAGACCAGAAACGCATGTAAAGACCACTGACTCCTAGTAAAATCAAATTAAGGCAAGCTAATTATTTCAAAGGGAAAGGCTACCTCTCCCTCCCAAAATGGCGGGAGCAAGACAGCAAACCCACCTTTCCTATAGCCCAGCTATATAGCCCAGAAAGATGCACAAAAAGGGGGTTACAGATAACAGAATTTTAACAAGCATCACACTAACGGTAGTTTACATTTTTTTTAAGCTCACCCCAACATCAGAAATTAAGAGGACCATTAGAACCTCAGAGTCTCGTTGTCTGGCCAGGGAAAGAAAATATTTATGAGGTGTCACTAAAGTTTCAGAGAGGGCTGCAATCTGGTCAGAGAGCCAGGCATGCATGAGTTTAAGTCATGGGCAAACATTCCAAGCAGGTTCAGAATTTGCAGTAATTTATAATAAAGCCAAAATTATCTTTTCATGGCTTTCTGGCAAGTGGGCTCCCAATTTTAATAAATGATCAGGTTGGGTCTATCAACCCTGTCCGTTACTTTTGGAAACTCCCCTTCCACATCCAAGCTTGTGAAGTCCTGAGCATTTTCCATTCCAGATATGTATTCACAGATTTTCTAACTCTTCTCCTCTAATTGTGTATTACTTGGGGCGAATGTAATGTCAAGGCATTGTTCTGGATGAGAATGGGAAGATTTTTTGCATACACATTGGATTCATTATCTAATTTTTCATTCGAAATACTTAATCCCTGACACTAAAACTTACCCTACTGGACTCTGACTACTAATGCAAATATGATGGAGATAAATTACCCCAACAAAATAGAAATACAAGCAGTTCAGAGGAGGCATGGTGCATAGTTGGACTTGCCTTTTGCATTATGTAGTGTAGGAGTTATAAATCTAGCAAATTTTCAATTTAAATAGTTCTCCATGTGTTTTGAAAGTTAACAAATATTTGAATTCCTGTCTCCCTTTCTCTGTAGCCTATTCAGCACATGTATTTTTATATGCACATATCAAATCCTACCTGGTACCACACGTACATTCTTGTGAGGTGGATGAATTGGCAGATACAATTTGTGAGAATAGATCACTCATTCTAAACGCTGTTGGAACTGAAAATTCAACCTATGGGTGAGCTTCCTAGTTGAACAACATTATACATAAACCCATGTTCAGTAAAATGAATATTTTTGGATCTGTGGATGATATAAATTTCATGATTAATTTAGATTGCCATATATATTGCTACTTTTTAATGTCTGTGTGTGTGTGTGTTATATATATATATATATATATATATATATATATATATATATATACTCTCCAGATTTTTCAAAATATGAAATATATGTGTCTTATTATACACTCCCTAAGTTCATTCATATTCATATATGTGGATTTATGATCAACTTTTCACAAGATTATTATCAGAAATATTCATCCACCTGAAATACATATTTGTTTCCTAGTACTGAAAACAAACTTCAGTGAATGGTGCACACAAATCGTAATATTTCTACAGTAACTCACCCAGTTTAACATCAATGCGTATAGATTCCTATGGGACATGAAGTGTATTTTGACGTTCATTTTTATTCAACTCTGGTACATTACTATTTCTTCAGTTAATGCACATCATAGGATAAATACTTCATCCACAATTTATCAAATTGATAGGCATTTGTTTCACTTTCAATCACTTCCTGATTCAGAACACATGTATTCCTTAATGTTTCTTGACTGCTCGTTTCATGAGACTTCTTTCCAAACACATTATTTTCAATTTCCATTATCGCTTTGAAGCAAATCTCACACACCCGTCTTGATAAACCATTAAAGTAATATTACCATTATATGTATAATTGGTTGGAATTAATGATTGTATATCAATATAAGATTTTCTGCATATTTTCAGATATAAATTCAATCGATTATTTAAAGTGTAATCAGTTATATTATTTATTCACAGTATGGTCTCTTCATGCATTATCTCTACATACATAGACACAGGGTACACCTCTTTGTACCCCCAATATTAATTTATATGTCTTCAAAATATTGCTCCCAGAAATGGTGGAAGAAATACTCTGTCAACTGATCTACATATACATTTTATCACAGTAATATTCGGGACACAAAATGCAAAGTTCACACTTATGATTGTACCAAAGACTAAATGGAATGTAAACATGGATTACTAAAAAAATCCATGTCCAATTTGGCTAATGCTCTCAAATGTCAATCCTATTAATGATTACATATTTGTTTCTTCCTAAGATTATATATTCAAATTCAACCCTGTTGAAAATATCTAATACTATCACTCACTTTATACTTTGTCTGATTTCATAATGTCTCTATAGATATCTGCTTTCCTACATATTTTCCCCAGTTCATCATTGTGACTCATTCTTCACATGTGCTGACATTGACATTCACTCACTAACCGAAACCCTGTTGCTAAAAAACTTTTGGTCCAATTCCTATACTCACTCTTTTTTCTAAACTTACTTACTATCTTCCTAATCCACCTACTGTCCCCTTTTGACTGGATATTCTCTTTGACATTCAATCATCCAAGGTACAAAGTCCTATGCCATTTTATATCGATTTATCTGAGACATCTGTGCAGAACATAATTCAAAGCTAAGTGTCACAATCAAAGGCCCAATTCCCTTCTGGGCTTCAAATCTTACCTAGATTTCTGTTTTCATACTTACATTTCACCTATTTATTCTTGTAAATATCGCAGATTCCCAATACCATTATTCATCCTGCAGAATGATTCCTAACTCAAATCGAATATGTTATTAATCCTAACCATACACTCTTCCATCAATCTAACTTTACAAAAGAGTAGGGACACAGTTTGTCTTACAATACAGGAATGTAGGGGATCTTCCACCTGCTGAGATCCTCAAAGGTCCTTACAGAAATGATCCCTGGAGAAGATGTTGACAGCTATGGAGGACCTGAGAGAGAAAAATTCATTTTCCATGGAAAACAACCAGGTCAAAATGAAGGGATGTGTCTGAATCAGCCTCTCTCTTCTTAATGTAGAGTAGTTGGACCAAATCAGGCATGTGTGGAGAGCTGTTCCCGGGTGCCTATTTTTGATATACAATTCTTAGCTTGAAGTGTCACAGTAAGTAGGGGCAGGCTCCATCTCATGGGAACCTAGGAAGCAACTTTTAGGACAAAGTGTTTGCCAAGGCAGTGACCTCATTCAGTTTCTGAATGAAGTGACCTACCTCACTTCTTTGGTGATGGAACTCTCTGAACTGGGGATCCAAGAAGCCAGGCACCCAGAGTCAGTCCCAGTCCCAGTCCCAGAGGGCTCACATGTTTGTATTTACCAAGGACAGAGTCAGACTTTCTTGGTACCTACTGATGTGAGGATGGCCAAATGCCAGGAGAGATCTGAAGAGGGCCAGTTCATGAGAAAGCAGGCAGTGTCTCACCACTGGCTCCTGAAAACTTCACTGAGTTGGCCAAGGAGACCAGATCTGAGAGAGTTTCCCAATACTATTATTCATCCCAAAGAATGATTCCTAACCCAAATTGAACATGTTATTAACCCTAACATACACTGTTCCCTCAATCTAACTTTACAGAAGAGCGGGGACAGTGTTGGTCTTACAATACAGGAATGTAGGGGATCTTCCACCTGCTTAGAAACTCAAAGGTCCATGCAGAAATCATTCCTGGAGAAGATGTAGGCAGCTATGAAGGACTTGAGAGAGCAAAAGTCATCTTCCATGGCATACAACCTGGTCAGGATAAAGGATTGTATCTGAATCAGCCTCTCTCTTATTAATGTAGAGAAGATGGATCAAACCAGGCCTGTGTGGAGAGCTATTCCTGAGTGCCTATGGTTTATATACCATTCTAACTTGTGAAAGTGTCACAGGAAGTAGGGGCATCCTCCATCTCAAGAGACCATAGGAAGCAACTGTTAGGACAAAGTGGTTGCCAAGGGAGTGACCTCTTTCAGTTTCTGAAGGAAGTGACCTCACGTCACTTTCTTGGTGTTGGAACTCTCTGAACTTGGGATCCAGGAAGCCAGGCACCCATTGCCAGTCCCAGTCCTACTCCTAGTGGGCTCACTTCTTTGGATTTACCAGGGACAGAGTCAGTCTTTCATGGTACCTACTGATGTGGGGATGGCCAAATGCCAGAAGAACTCTGAAGAGGGGCCTTTCCTGAGAAAGCAGGTAGTGGCTCATGCTGGCTCCTGAAATCTTCACAGAGTTGGCCACGAAGACCAGATCTGAGACAAGACAGGCTATTTTGGGGGAACATAGTATGACCCACCAGTCAGAGAATACTCCAGATAGTCACAGATGTACTTGGGGGAAGCAGGTGCCTTTGTGGGTGTGGGTGTGGGATTCTGGTTTTGTCTCATGTTCTGAGAATAGGTTAACCAGTACCCTGGTTATTAATTGGTAGTTACATTATGCTTATAGACCCCAGAACTCAGGACAGGTAGAAAAAATAAATAGAACCATTAAATAGACCTTTACGAAATTAATCTTAGAGACCTGCATAAAAGATTGGACTATGCTCCTGCCTTATGCACTGTTTCATGCAAGAAATACTCCCTCTGTTTCTTTGTGTAACCTCACCACCTGTGAAATTCTCTATGGTGCCCTTCCTCCAGTAAGGGACCTAACCCCAACTCTAAGACCTAAGGATCCCTTCCACACCCCCTAGCTTGACAGACTTAAAGCTCTTGAAAGAACTCATTGATATCTGTTCAAACAGCTGGCCACGGCCTACCAAACTGGGGACAAGGGGACTCCACTTCAATATAATGTAAGAGACTTCATCTACATAAGAAGACATCAGGTTTCATTCCTGGAACCCCGCTGGAAAGGAACATACCAGGTACTACTTATAACACCTACATCAGTAAATGTATATGGAATCAATTCCTGGATCCATGCCTCTCATCTCAAGCCTGCGCTCTGTCTAGACTCTTGCTGGAAACTGGAAATGACTAGTAACCCTTTCAAATTGTGTATTCACCATATGAATATGGCTATAGACTCTCCCCTTGGCCACCAGTAGTCCTAAACCTCATCAGGTGGTTCATCAGCGATGGCTGATCACAAATCCTACTAGAGATGAAGTATGGTCTATCTCGCTTACAGCCCCCATAGGGACCTGGTGGCCATCTCTCCACCCAGACATTTGTCAGCTGGCTATAGGTTTTTCCTATTGGGATATATCTGATAAAGTGGATCCCACTAAAATTCTATTAAATACCTTCTGTATCATCGATAATGGAAACAAACATTATGGATGTAGGGACACGCGAGCAAGATGCAGGTTGGCTAGCCCAGATTACTGTGTTTGCATGGCAGACTATCAAAGCCACAAAGAGCCGCGGCTGTGAGGGGAAAAAGCCAACTTCTTCTGTAAGTCATGGGGATGGTAGCATACAGGGACTGCCTGGTGGAACCCAAACTCCCCATCAAATTCAGTACACAGCATTGGCCATATTACCAATTAGACAACCAAAACCGATGGACCCCAGAAGGCTCTCTAGATCCTCAAATTATGCATGACATTTTTAACTTCTACAAGTGATCAAAAGGGTGGAAGGAAATTCCCCTATGTGAAGACCTTTTCCCTCCTTCACTCACGTCCTGAACTATGCTTCTCCAATAGATCCTAACCCTCAGCCTTCTGCTCCAGACTCTCTGCTTTCACTCCCACCTCAGCAACCTGATTTCTCCCCTCCATTTACTAGATCAAAAAACCAAACCTCGGCCGGTTCTCAGACCATTGCGCCCTTGCTGAGTTATCAGGTACTGAGGTACCCCTCCACCCACTCAGTCCTCTTTTCTCCAGTAAGTGCCCAGAGCAGGTCCCATCAGGTCCTCTTACCAGCTAACCCAAAGCTCAAACCAGCTGAGGAGATGCCTCAGACCACTATCCAAGATGTAATGAAAGTGACCTTTAAAGTTGCCTTGTCATCACTGAAAACAGGTGACTAAGAATTTAAAGTCCCTCACAGGATTTTTGGGATACTCACTCCCGTCGTCCCCTCTGCTCTACCAGTTCTACTGCTCAAGTTTTTGTTGCCAGGAAATTCACAAACCCCTTTCCCAATATTCTTTTACATCTCTCCTTCCTAATTCTCAGATAAACGGAGCTGCTCTCAGCCTTGCTTTCCACGTCTTGCCCCTCTTTACCAGGCCCACAGAAAAGTCTTATATGACCTTCTCCAGAAGTCTTCACCATTGCTGACTTTAGGACTTTCAGCAAAAGAGTCCCTATAAAAGAATTCAATGTAGATAAACTCCGTGTTTTCATGTCGCCCTGTTCTACTTGGCCAGTGGCTGGAAAAATCAGCACTCCTAAGGTAGACACCCCCTTACGAGTTTTTCACAAAATAAGTGAACAAGGCCTCTGGCCTTGAGCTGGGGATTCACAGAGATGGCTACAATTCTAAGTAAAGAAGTTACCAACTAGGCTCCATGGTAACAGCTGGCAGGGAGAAAAAAAAGAGAAAAAAAAAAAAGCTCTCCCTGTCCCAAGTGTCCTTGAAAAGTTAACTTGCCGAGAACAGAGGAAAAAATAACAGAAACAAAAACTGCTTTTTGTGAACTTCTGCAGACTGTGAACTTCTGAGCCCCTTCCCTTACATGTTGGGTACAAATTCTGAAACTACCTAAACTTGGGGTTCAGAAGATTAATTGATTACAACAGAAGCAATACCCTCTAAATCCGTTTGCAACCAAATAGGGCTGTTTCCCTGTCTTCGGTGCTATCTTAGATTCCTTTCCTTTTCCGTACCTACAACAGTATAATTCTATATACTTAAACATTGTTTATGTTTTCATGAAATGGTCAACAGATGTGATTAATTATGTAATGGTGCAGATGTTTCCCAGAGTGTTCTAGGATGATGCATGTTCATTTAAAGATCAAATCGGAGGGCATACAACCTGTTTCCACCGGGAACCTGTATCTCTCACTTTAGCCATCCTATTAGGAATAGGAGTTGCTGCAGGAGTGAGCACAGGAACCCTAGTCCATGGGACACAACAAATGACCCAATTAGAAGCAGCAATAGACCAAAAATTAAAGATAATAAAACCTCCATCACAGCTTTACAGGAATGTTTAACCTCTCTCTCTCTGAAGTTGTTTTACAGAACAGGCGAGGGTTAAACCTTCTCTTCATGAGAGAAGGGGGACTTTGTGCTGCATTGAGGGAAGAAGGTTGTTTTTATGCCGACCATACTGGAGTTGTATAAGAACCTATGAGTATATTAAGAAAATGCCTTTAAGAGTGTCAACGAGAGAGAGAGGCCCAAAAAGGGTGATTTGAGTCTTGGTTCACACAGTCCCTCTGGTTAACTATGCTTTCATCAGCCCAGGCCTGTCCATTAATAATCCTCATATTATTGCTAACTGTAGGACCCTGTTGGCTCAACCATGTAGTTTCCTTTCTCGAAGCTCAAATTGGACAATTTAAACTTATGGAAATCAGACAACAATATACCCCACTAGGAGACATAAAATGTGACACCCTTCAATGATCACTTTCATGATTAAAAGTAACCAGAAGAAGAATTGGGGAATAAAAAGTTAATAAAATAGGTACTTGTCACTTCCTATTTTTCTGTATGCTTAATAAAACACTGTTGAAATCTTGAGAACTGTTTGCTAATCTTGTTCCCAGAATGTGCTGTCCCCAACTGCCAAACTGCAGAATGTACTCCATCATCCCGTTGAAAGCAAACTGCCCACTCTCCCTGACGCATCAATAAATTTCCCTCCCTGCCCTCTCCAAGGAAAGTATATAAGCATTGTTTAAGCTGTTCTCAGGACTCTCTGCTCTATTCAAGTGAGCTCTGAGCCCCAGCATGCTGGACCCTCAATAAACCCTTTGTTGTTGCATGAGACAGTCTCTTGGTGGTCTCTTCCTCCTATGCCTGCCCGACCATTACAATATTCCAACTCTATATTCTTATAAATATCTCAGGTTACCAATACCATTATTCATCCAGCAGAATAATTCCTAACCCATATCAAACATGTTATTAAACATAACCATACACTCTTCCCTCAATCTAACTTTACAGAAGAGCAGGCACAGAGTTGGTATTACAATACAGGAATGTAGGGGATTGTTCATCTGCTGAGAACCTCAAAGATCCATGCAGATATGATCACTGGAGAAGATGTAGGCAGCTATGAAGGACCTGAGAGAGCAAAAGTCATCTTCCATGGAAAACAACCTGGTCAGTATGAAGGGTTGTGTCTGAATCAGGCTCTCAAATTTTAATGTAGAGAAGATGGACCAAACCAGGCCTGTTTGGAGAGTTGTTCCCGTTTGCCTATGGTTGATATACCATTCTAACTTGTGAAACTGTCACAGGTAGTAGGGGCAGCCTGCATCTCATGGGACCCTTGGAAGCAAATGTTAGGACAAAGTGGTTGCCAAGGCAGTGACCTCATTCAGTTCCTGAAGGAATTGACCTCACCTCACTTCCTTGTTGATGGAACTATCTGAACTTGGGATCCAGGAAGCCAGGCACACAGAGCCAGTCCCAGTCCCAGTCCCAGTGGTCTCACTTGTTTGGATTTACCAAAGACAGAGTCAGTCTTTCTTGGTACCTACTGATGTGAGGATGGCAAAATGCCAAGAGAGCTCTGAAGAGGGACCTTTCCTGAGAAAAAGGTAGTTGCTCAATGCTGGCTCCTGACAACTTTACAGAGTTGGCTAAGGAGTACAGATCTGAGAGAGAACATGCCATTTAAAGGGAACATACTGTGGCCCACTAGTCAGAGGACACTCCAAATAGTCTCAGAATTACTTAGGGAAAGGAGTTGCCTTTATGGGTGTAGGTGTAGGTTTGTGGTTTTCACTTGTTCTGAGAATAGGTATCAAAGGCGGTTTGTTTGGATTGAGTGAACTCTTTCTGGTAAGTACTTTGACAAGGCGAGTGTTTTTATGTCTGTATATAAAACGGTGTTCGTGGTTGTAGACATAAGAAGAGAGAATGCATCAATGATGTGTCCTGTCTAGTAGAAAGCTTGCCAGCCTTCATACTGCCCAATTTATGAATGGACTGCTGCTTGACTTATGGATGGGCAACATCTGCTATCCTCCAAAGTTCCTGTTTTCTTCCTGAATTCTGGCCTCTCTAAAGAATAGGCTCATGCTTTGGTGTCCAAGATATGTACCACCTCCAAGCTCTGTGACATGGACATGTACTGGATACCTGAAGGGAATGACGAGCTTCTTAGAAAACTCAGATATCAGTATGACCAGTAAAGTCTCAGTGGAGAAAGCCTGCTTTATGCCTTTTGCTTACCTATTGTTTTATTGCCCTGAATGTCAGGAAGGTCTCTGCCTCAGGCCTCCCCTTTGTGAAGCCTGAAGAAAAGAGTTCTCAAATTGAAATGAATGGGCATCACCTGTGGCTCTGTACTTAACTGCTTTGGAAAGGGATGTGTCTGAATCAGCCTCTTGGCACTGTGTGAGGCTGTGGCTTAGATTCTCAGCACTAGATGGATCCAAAGAAATATCTCATGTGTGCATCCAATACAAAAATGGCTAAAAGAGCAGATATTGTAGATGAAGTCTCTCGCCTTCCTATGTAAAGTTCCTGACCTCCATTAAGTGAGAATAGTGATACTTTGCGTCAAATGAGATATTTAAAGCCCTGTAGAGGCTAGCCTATAGGTGCATGGGTTTTCTCATGATTCCAATTCACATAAAGAATCTAAACTGCACAGTAATTAGGCCTCAAATTGGAGAAGCAAAGCAGCATTAACGGCATGCCTATTTGATCACTCTTGGTTAACAGGAAGGGTGTCTAGGCCACACAGACTTTAGGAAAATGAGGGAAAAAGGGAGCTTATTTTGGACACTGTTGTGGGCTGCGCCCCTCATGGAAACCTGCTACCAGAGGTAATGATTAGTGTCTATATGGAAGAAGATGAGGGCCATGTGGGAGTGTTTTGGTTTTAATTGTGGACATTTGTATCGTGGTTGGAAGAGATGACTGGGTCCACCTGGGCTTGAACTCTGGTGTGACTCCCATTAGAGACTGAGTTCTGGAACTGACCTCAGAGCAGTATTGCCATGAATTTTGTCGGGATTTTATTAGGCCACGCATGAGAGTGACCCTTGGAAACTGAGATCTAAGGCCAGTGTGGATTTCCACAGAGCACTGGGAATCTCAGCCAGGATATAACATGATTTTATTTTTAAAGACTTGGCAGCCATAGTTGAGAGTCAAAACACACATGGAACTCACATTGTAGACCTCAATGGGTCTGGCTTCATGTGACCTTTTGGCCACTCTTTGGGAAGACTTACCTGTGAGAGTTCTTCAGAGCATTCATTGAAATGAGCTTCCTCACCATTTAATGGTTCCTGAATTAATTGAAACCCATAGTGCCTCCAACTTCATCCTTGAAAAATGGCTAGATAAATACCATGAAATTTTTGAAATTCCCATGACCAGGTGGCACTGGAGAAACTTTGGATGTCCTGTTGCTGATCATGAGTATACCAGACGGTGCCTTGATTGACTGGGTTTCATGAAAATGGTGTAGATCAGATATGCCAGTAAGTTGGAGCCTGCTGAGCAGTGGGCCTAGAGCAATGTTGGGCAGGTGTGTGACACAAAATATGCGCTGGGGCCATTTCGATCTGCCATTGGCTTCCAAATGCCTTGTGACTGACAGGATGCAGCCAGCAGACCCTTATTTGAAAAGGCATCTTGTTATATGGAGAGTTTTGACCCTGTCCCTTACTTTTGGAAACTCTTCTACCACCTGCAAGTTTGTGAACTCCTGATCATATTCCATTCCAGATTTGTATTCTCAGAATTCCTAACTCTTTTTCCCTAATTGTGTCTTACTTGGGGTGAAAGTATTGTCAAGGCATTGTTCTGGATGAGAGTGGGAAAAATTTTGTGTAGCACATATTTGCATACACATTGGATTCATTTTCCAATTTTCCATTCAGAATACTAAATCCCTGACACTAACAAATACCCTATTAGACTCTGACTACTAATCCTAAAATGGTGGAGTAAAATAACCCAAACAGAATAGAAATACAAGCAGTTCAGAGAAGGCATGGTGTGTAGTTGGAATTGTCTTTTGCATTATATTGGGTAGAAGGTATAAACTAGTTAATTTTTTTATTGAAAGAGTTCTCCATGTGTTTTTAAAGTAAACAAATGTATGAATTCGTGTCTCCCTTTCTCCGTAGCATATTCAGCACATGTATTTTTATATGCACATACAGAATCCTACCTGGTACCACTCGTACAATCTTGTGAGGTGGCTTACTTGGCAGATACAAATTGCGAGAAGACATCACAGCTCCTAAACACTGTTGGAACAGAAAATTAAACCTATGGGTGAGCTTCCTAGATGAACAACATTATACATAAATCCATGTTCAGTAAAATGAATATTTTTGCATCTGTGGATGATTTATATTTCATGGTGAATTTCGATTGGCATATATATTGCTACTTTTTAATGTCTGTGTATATATATATGTATATATATATATATATATATATATATATATATATATATATATATATACAGTCTCCAGATTTTTCAAAATATGAAATATATGTGTCTTATTACACACTTCCTAAATTCATTCATATTCATGTATGTGGATTTATAATCAAATTTTCACATGATTATTCTCAGAAATATTCATCCACCTGAAATACATATTTTTTCCTACTAGTGAAAACTAACTTCAGTGAATGTTGCATACAAATCCTAATATTTCTACAGTAACTGACCCAGTTTAACATCAATGCGAGTAGATTCCAATGGGACATGCTGTGTGTTTTGACGTTCATTTTTATTCAACACTGGTACATTATGATTTCTTCAGTTTATGCACATCATAGGATATATTTTTCATCCACAGTTTCGCAAATTTATAGGCATTTGTTTCACTTTCAATCAATTCCTTCTTCAGAACACATGTTTTCATACATGTTTCTTGACTGGTCTTTTCATGAGACTTCTTTACAAAACACATTATTTTCAATTTTCATAATCATTTTTGAAGCGAAACTCAGACACCGTTCATGATAAACAATAACACTAATATTAACAATAGATGTATAACTGGTTGGAATGAATGATTTTATATCAATATAAGATATCTTAAATATTTTCAGATATCAATTCCATACATTATTTAAAGTGGAATCAGCTATATTATTTATTCACAGTGTGGTCAATTCATGCATTATCTCTATATTCATAGACACAGGGCACACCTCTTTGTACAACCAATACTTATGTATATGTCTTCTAAATATTACTGCCAGAAATGGTGTAAGAAATACTCATGTCACCAGATCTACATACACATTTTATCACAGTAATATTCGGGACACAAAAAGTAAATGTCACACTTATGATTGTACCGGAGTCTGAATGGAAAGTGAACATGGATTACTAAAAACATTCCTGTCCATGTTGCCTAATCCTTCAATTATCAATCCTGTTGGTGACTACATATTTGTTTCTTCCAAAGATTATATATTCAAACTCTACCCTGTTGAAAATGCCTAATCATATCACTCACTTTATACTTTGCCTGATTTCATTATGTCTCTATTGATATGTGGTTTCCTACATATTTTCCTCAGTTCATCATTGTGACTGACCCTTCACATGAAGTTATGTTTACTTTCACTCTCTAACCAAAACACTATTGCGATAGAGCATATATTCCAAATCCTATATTGACACTTCTTCCTAAACCTACTATCTACCTAATCCTACCGACTATCCGTTTTTGACTCCATGTTCTCTTCGACATTCAATCATCCAAGGTACAAGGTTCTATGCCATTATATATCTATTTTTCTGAGACATCTGTGCACAATGTAAATCAAAGTTAAGTATCCCAATCAAGGGCCCAATGCCCTCTAGGCTTCAAAATTACCTAGATTTCTGTTTTTATTCATATATTTAACCTCTATATTTTTATAAATATCGCAGGTTCCCAATACCATTATTCATCCCGCAGAATGATTCCTAACCCAATTCAAACATTTTATTAACCCTAAGAATACACTGTTCCCTCAATCTAAATTTAATGAAAAGCAGGGACAGAGTTGGTCTTACAATACAGGAATGTAGGGGATCTTCCACCTGCTGAGAACTTCAAAGATCCATGTAGAAATGAACCCTGGAGAAGATATAGTCATCTATGAAGGACCTGAGAGAGCAAAAGTCATCTTCCATGTCAAACACCCTGCTCAGGATGAAGGGATGTGTCTGAATCAGCCTCTCTCTTCTTAATGTAGAGGAGAAGGACCAAACCAGGCCTGTGTGGATAGCTATTCCCGGGTTCCTAAGGTTGACATACCTTTCTAACTTGTGAACATTTCAGAGGAAGTAGGGGAACCCTCCATCTAATGGGACCCTTGGAAGCAACTATTAGGACAAAATGGTTTATAAGACAGTGAATTCATTCAGTTCCTGAAGGAAGTGACCTCACCTCACTTCCTTGGTGATGGATCTCTCTGAACTTGGGATCCTGGAAGCCAGGAACACAGAGCCAATCCCAGTCCCAGTCCCAGTGGGCTCACTTGCTTGGATTTACCAAAGACAGAGTCAGTCTTTCTTTGTTCCTACTGATATTATGATGCCAAAAGCAAGGAGAGCTCTGAAGAGGGGCCTTTCCTGAGAAAGCAGGTAGTGGCTCAAAATTCCCTTCTGACAACTTAAAAGAGTTGGCCAAGTAGACCAGATCTGAGACAGGACAGGACATTTCGGGGGAACATTGTATGGCCCACCAGTCAGAGGACACTCCGTAGAGTCACAGACCTACTTGGGGGAAGGAGGTGACTTTGTGGGTGTGGTTGTGGGTTTATGATTTTGTCTCATCTTCTGAGAATAGGTAGGAAAGGCGGTTAGTTTTTTTTTTTTTTTTTGGAGTGTACTGTTTCAAGTAAGTCGTTTGACAAGGCGAGTGTTTCTATGTCTGTGTATTCCACTGTGTCCGTGGTTGTATACATTAGAAACGAGAATGCATCAATGTATTTGTCCTGTCTAGTAGAAAGCTTCCCAGCATTCAACCTGCCGAATTTATGAATGGGTTGCGGCTTTCCATAAGAATGGGCAACACCTACTATCTTCCTAATTACCAATTTTCTTCCTGAATTCTTTCCAATCTCCAGAATTGGCTCATGTTTTTTTGTCCAAGATATGTACCACCTCCAAGCTCTGTGACATGGCCATGTACTGGATATCTGCAGGGAATGGCGAGCATCTCAGAAAACTCAGATATCAGTGTGACCAGTAAAGTATCAGTGGAGAAACCCTGTTTTGGGCCTTTTGCTTACATAATGTTCTGTTGCCCTTAATTTCAAGAAGTTCTTTGCCTCAGGCCACCCCTTTGTGAAGCCTGAGGAAAACAGTTTTCAAATGGAAATGAATGGGCATCACCTGTGGCCCTTTGCTTTATTGCTTTGGAAAGGGATGTGTGTGATTTAGCCTCTTGGCCCTGTGTGAGGCTGTGGCTTAGATTCTCAGCACCTGATGGATCTAAAGAAAGATCCCATGTGTGCATCCAAAACCAAAATGGCCAAAAGAGCAGTATTGTGGATGACGTCTCGCCTTCCTCTGTGAGGTTCCTGACTTCCATCAATAGGGATCCTTTGGGTCAGAGGAGTTCTCCAAAGCCCTGCAGAGGTGCTTGGGTTTTCTCATGACTCCAATTCACATAAAGAATCTTAACCTCTGAGTCAGTTGGCCTCAAAGTAGAGAAGCGGTGTAGTCTTCACAGCATGCCTATTTTATCACGCCTGGTTCACAGAAAGTATGTCCAGGCCACCCTGACTTTAGCAAATGAGTGGCAAGGGAGCTTATTTTGGACACTGTCTTGGACTGCGCTCCTCATGAAAACCTCCAGCCAGAGGTTATAATGAGTGTCTATATGGAAGAAAATGAGGGCCATGTCGAAGTGTTTTGGTTTTAATTGTGGTCATTTGTGTGTCAGTTGGAAGAGATAACTGTGTTCACCTGGGCTTGAACTCTTGTGTGATTCCACTTAGAGACTGCTTTCTGGAACTGACCTCAGTGAAGTATTGCCATGAATTGTTTTGAGATTTTAGGAGGCCACGCATGAGATTCGCTCTTGGTATCTGTGATCTAGGCCCAGGGTGGCTTTGCACAGAAAACTGGGAATCTTTGCAAGGATATCACATGATTTTATTCTGAAAGACTTGGCAGCCATCGTTGAGAGTCAAAACACACATGGACCTAACATTGTAGACCTCAATGGGCCTTGCTTATGTTACCATTTGGCCTCTGTTTCTGTAGCCTTGCCTATGAGAGTTCTCTAGAGCTTTCATTGAAATGAGCTTCCTCACCATTTAATGGTTCCTGAATTAATTGAAACCCAGAGTGTCTCAAATTCATTTTTGAAAAATGGCTAGATAAATACCATGCAAGTTTTGAAATTCCCATGACCAGGTGGCACTGGAGAACCTTTGGATATCTGGTTCCTGATCATGAGTGTACCAGACAATGCCCTGATTGACTGGGTTTCATGAAAATGGAGTAGAACAGAGATGCCTGTAAGTTGGAGCCTGCTGAGTAGTGGGCCTAGAGCTGTGGTGTGAAGGTGTGTGATAAACATCTGTGGTGGGGCCATGTGAATATGTCTTTGACTTCCAAATGGCTTGTGACTGACATGCTGCTGCCAGCAGACCCTTATATGTAAAGGCATCTTATTAGATATAGAGGTGTTTCAGGGCAATGTTCAGAATCAGGTTGCTCTTGTCAAGGGGGCAAGCTATGTGGGATAGAAGCCTGGTTGGTGCATTCTCCTGTAAACACTGACCCACCACACCTGACAGAACTCCCTCCAGCACTGTGTCCCTGATGAACTCCTTGTATTTTTTGAAGCAACACCAAACTACGAGTGCAGCAGCCAGAAACACCACGAAAAGTGGAGGATGACCAAATGACTTCACAGTCCACGCGGGCAGACACTTAGACCCAGGTGGCCAAAGTTTGCCGACAAAGATATAATTCATCACTGCTGCCTAATGTTCATTGGAAAACAAGAAACCATGTCCTCCAGGTCACATAGATGCCATTCCAGATTTGATGGTCTCACTACAAAGGAAGCTAAATCTCCTGACAACAACATATACTTTAAGTGCCCAAACTCAGAGGCAGTTTGTCAAGAAGTCTTTAGGCCAAAAGAACTTCATGTTTGTGGAGTGTTTACCCTATCCCTTACTTTTGGATACTCCTCTCCCAACTCCAAGGTTGTGAACTCCTGAGCATTTTCCATTCCGGATATATATTCACAAATTTTCTAACTCTTCTCCTCTAATTGTGTCTTACTTGTGGTGAAGGAAATGTCAAGGCATTGTTCTGGATCAGAGTGGGGAGATTTTTGTGTAGCACATATTTGAATACACATGAGATTAATTTTCCTATTTTCCATTCGAAATTCTGAATCCCTGACACTTACCCATACCCTACTAGACTCTCACTACTAATCCTAATATGATGGAGAAAAATAACCCAAACAAAATAGAAATACAACCAGTTCAGAGGAGGCCTGTTGTATAGTTGGACTTGCCTTTTGCATGATAAAGGGTAGGTGTTACAAATCTAGTCAATTTTTAAATGAAAAAGTTCTCCATGTGTTTTTAAAGTTAACAAATATGTGAATTCTTGTTTCCCTTTCTCTGAAGCCTATTCAGAACATGTATTTTTAATGCACATATTGAATCCTACCTGGTATCACACTTATATTTTTGTGAGGTGGATGACATGGCAGATACAAATTGTGAGAAGAGATCACTCCTCCTAAACACTGTTGGAACTGAAAATTCAACCTATGGGTGAGCTTCCTAGTTGAACAACATTTTACTTAAATCCATGTTTAGTAAAATAAATATTTTTGCTTCAATGGATGATATATATTTCATGATGAATTTCTATTGGCATATATATTGCCAGTTTTTAATGTCTCTGTGTGTGTTTTTTGTATATATATATATATATATATATATATATATATATATATATATATATATATATATATTCTCCAGGTTCTTCAAAACATGAAATATATGTGTCTTTTATACACTCCATAAATTTATTCATGTTCATGTACTTGGATTTATAATCAACTTTTCAGAAGATTATTCCAGAAATATTCATCCACCTGAAATTCATATTTGTTACCTAGTACTGAAAGCTAACTTCAGTGAACGGTGCACACAAATCCTAATATTTTTATAGTAACTGACCCAGTTTAATATCAAAGCAAGTTGATTCCTATGGGACATGTTATGTATTTTGACGTTTATTTCTATTCAACACTGGTAAATTACTATTTCTTCTTTTTTTGCACATCATAGGATATATATTTAATCCAAAAGTTATCAAATTTACAGGTATTTGTTTCACTTTCAATCACTTCCTGCTTCAGAACACACGTATTCCTGCAGGTTACTTGACTGGTCTTATCATGAAACTTCTTTCCAAACACATTATTTTTGATTTTGATAATGATTTTTGAAGCAAAATATACACAATTTTCATGATTATCCATAACCCTAATATTTCCATTAGATGTATAAATGGTTTTAATGAATGTATGTGTATCAATATAAGATTTCATGTATATTTTCAGATATCAATTCATTCCATTATTTAAAGTTGGAACCAGTTATATTTTTAATTCTCAGTATGGTCTCTTCATGCATTATCTCAATATTCATAAACACATGGTACACCCATTTGTACCCCCAATACTAATTTATGCATCTTCAAAATATTGCTCCCAGAAACAGTGGAAGAAATACTCCACCTGATCTACATATACATTTTATCACTGTAATAATCTGGACACAAAATGCAAAGTTCACCTTTATGATTGTACCAAAGCCTAAATGGAAATTGACCATGGATTACTAAAACATCTATGTCTAAATTGCCTAATGCTCTCAAATGTCAATCTATTTGTGACTCCATATTTATTTTTCCCTAAGATTATACAGTCAAGTTCAACCCTGTTGAAAATGTCTAATATTATCACTCACTTTGTACTATACCTGATTTCCTAATGTCTCTATTGATATCTGCTTTGCTACATATTTTCCCCAGTTCATCATTGTGAGTGACCCTACACATGTGCTGATATTGACATTAACTCTCTAACCGAAACCCTATTGTTAAAGAACTTTTGGTCCAAAGTCTATACTCGCCCTCATTTCAACACCTACCGACTATCTTCCTGATCCTACAGACTATCCCTGTTTGATTGGATGTTCTCTTCTACATTCAATCATCCAAGGTACAAGGTCCTATTTCATTGTATATCGATTTATCTGAGACATCTGTGCATAACATAATTCAATGCTAAGTATCCCAATCAAAGGCCCAATGCCCTTCTGGGCTTCACATCTTACCTAGATTTCTGTTTTCATACTTATATTTCACCTATATATTCTTAAAAATGTCACAGGTTCCCAATACCATTATTAATTGAGCGGAATGATTCCTAACCCAAATCAAACATGTTATTAACCTTAACCATACACTGCTCCCTCAATCTAACTTTTCAGAAGAGCAGGGACAGAGTTGGTCTCAAAATACAGGCATGTAGGGGATTCTCCACCTGCTGAGAACCTAAAAGGCCCATGCAGAAATGATCCATGGAGAAGATGTAGGCAGCTATGAAGGACCTGAGAGAGCAAAAGACATCTTCCATGGTGAATAACCTGGTCAGGATAAAGGGTTGTGTCTGAATCAGCCTCTCTTTTTTTCATATAGATAAGATGGACCAAAACAGGCCTATGTGGAGAGCTGTCCCTAGGTGCCTATGGTTGACATACCATTCTAACCTGTGAAAGTATCACAGGAAGTAGGGGCAGCCTCCATATCATGGGACCTTTGGAAGCAACTGTGAAGGCAAAAAGGTTGCCAAGATAGTGACCTCATTCAGTTCCTGAAGGAAGTGACCTCATCACACTTCTTTGGTGATGGAACTGTCTGAACTTGGTATCCAGGAAGCCAGGCACTCAGAGCCAGTCACAGTCCCAGTCCCAGGGGTCTCAATTTTTTTGATTTACCAAGGAGAGAGTCAGAGTTTCTTGGTAACTACTGATGTGTGGATGGCCAAATGCCAGGAAAGCTCTGAAGAGGGGCCTTTTCTGAGAAAGCAGGTAGTGACTCACCACTGGCTCCTGACAACTTCACAGAGTTGGACAAGGAGACCAGATCTGAGAAAGGACAGGCCATTTCAGTGGAACATAGTATGACCCACCAGTCATAGGACACTCTGGATAGTCACAGTCCTACTTGGGGGAAGGAGGTGCCTTTGTATGTGTGTGTGTGTGTTTGTGGTTTTGTCTCATGTTCTGAGAATAGGTAGTAGCGGCGGTTTGTTTGGTTTTGAGTGAACTGTTTCTAGTAAGTCATTTGACAAGGCGAGTGTTTCTATGTCTCTGAATCCCACTGTGTCCGTGGTTGTAGACAGTTGAAAAGAGAATGGATCAATGGATTTGTGTTGTCTAGTAGAACACATCCCAGCATGTATCCTGCCAAATTTATTAATGGTCTGAGGCTTTCCTTATCGATGGGCAACACCTGCTATCTTTCTAAGTTCCTCTTTTCTTCCTGAATTCTGGCCAATATCCAGAATAGGCTCATGGTTTTCTCTCCAAGATATGTACCACCTCCAAGCTCTGTGACATGGCCATGTACTGGATAGCTGAAGGGAATGGAGAGCATCTCAGAATACTCAGATATCAGAGTGACCATTTAAGTCTCATTGGAGAAACCCTGCTTTGGGCCTTTTGCTTACCTATTGTTCTGTTGACCTGAATGTCAGCAAGGTCTTTGCCTCAGGCCATCTCTTTTTGAAACCTGAAGAAAACAGTTTTCAAATGGAAATGAATGGACATCCCTTGTGGCTCTTTTCTTAATTTCTTTGGAAGGAGTTGTGTCTGATTCAGCCTTTTGGCCCTTTGTGAGTCTGTGGCTTAGATTATCAGCACCTGATGGATCTAAAGAATGATCCCATGTGTGCATTCAAACCAAACTGGCCAAAAGAGCAGTCATTATGGATAAAGTCTCTCACCTTCCTTTGTAAGGTTCCTGACCTCCATCAAGTGAGAATAGGGATCCTTTGGGTCAGTTGAGTTCTTAAAAGCCCTGAAGAGGCTAGCCCATAGGTGCTTGGGTTTTCTGATTACTCCAATTCACATAAAGAATCTAAACCCCACAGTCAGTAGGCCTCAAATTGGTGAACCGAAGTAGTATTAATGGCAGGCCTATTTGACCACTCCTGGTTCACAGGAAGGTTGTCCAGGCCACCCTGACTTTAGGCAAACCAGAGGCAAGGGAGCTTATTTTGGACACTGTCTTGGGCTGCGCCCCTCATGGAAACCTTTAGCCAGAGGATATGATGAGTGTCTATATGGAAGAATATGAGGGCCATGTGGGAGTGTTTTGGTTTTAATTGTGGTCATTTGTGTGGCAGTTGGAAGAGATGACTTGTAAGATTCCAGCAGACTTCGGAGGAAGAGACTACCAAGAGACTGGCTCATGCAACAGCAATGGGGATTTATTGAGGATCCAATTCAGTTCGCTGGGGCTCTGTGCTCACTCAACAAGCAACAGCGGCCCAGATCCCCGAGAAGAGGTTAAGCAGTTCTTCAGTACACTTTTTGGGTAGGCAGAGGCTTTATATATATCAGAGGAAATCATCTTGATCAGCCGGAAAATCGAACAACAACTCTCAAACTTGATTAGCACATTCATTGGTGGAATCAGGTCGGGCGGGGGTGATAGGTCGATCCTAAGGAGGGGGGTACATTCAAACTGATTGGTTTGGGCCCTGATATGCTTAGGTGCCAAGCTGCACAGGGTCCTAGATTATTAAACAACTGGATGGTCAGGGGGAATATTTAATGGGCAGTGAAAGGAATTGTCCTAACAGCTACAGGAATTTCAGGTTTTAGGTTTAGCATGGGAACTTAACAATACCTGGTCCTTTACATTTTAACTCAGGCTTTGCAGCTTAGAAACTTTACAAAACCCGCTATTTTACACTTTAACTTCAATTTCTTTTACCCTAACAGACTGGGTCCACCTGGGTGTGAACTCTGGTGTGATTCCCCTTAGACACTGAGTTCTGGAACTGAACTCAGAGAAGAGGTGTCATGAATTGTGTTGGGATTATAAGAGGCCACACATGAGAGTTGCCCTTGGAAACTGAGATCTAGGCCCAGGGTGGCTTTCCACAGAACATTGGAAATTTCAGCCAGGATATCACATGATTTTATTCTGAATGACTTGGCAGCCATAGTTGAGAGTCAAAACACACATGAACCTCACACTGTAGACCTCAATGGGCCTGGTTTCATGTGACCTTTTGGCCACTCTTTGAGAAGCCTTGTCTGTGAGAGTTCTATAGAGATTTCATTGAAATCAGCTTTCTCAAAATTTAAAGGTTCCTGAATGAATTGAAACCCACAGTGCCTCCAACTTCATCCTTGAAAAATGGCTAGATAAATACCATGAAATTTTTGAAATTCCCAGGACCAGGTACCACTGGAGAAAGTTTGGATGTCCGGTTTCTGATCATGAGTATAACAGACAGTGCCTTGATTCACTGGGTTTCATGCAAATGGTGTAGAACAGAGATGCCAGTAAGTTCGAGCCTTCTGAGTAGTGGTCCTAGAGCAGTGGAGGGCAGGTGTGTGATAAAACATCTGTGGTGGGGCCATGGGGATCTTCCATTGTCTTCCAAATGGCTTGTGACTGACATGGTGCAGCCAGCAGACCCTTATATGTAAAGGCATCTTGTTATTTGGAGAGGTTTCAGGGCAATGTTCAGAATCAGGATGCTATGGTCAAGGTAAAAGCTATGTGGGATAGAAGCATGGTTGGTGCATTCTCTTGCAGACCCTTACCCACCACAGGTGACAGAACTCCCTCCAGCACTGTACCAGGTGAACTACTTGTATTTCGTGAAGCAAATAACAAACTCCCAGTGCAGCAGTAAGAAATACCACGAAAAGTGGAGGATGACCAAATGGCTTCACAGTCCAAACAGAGAGAAACTTAGCCTCCAGTGGACACTGTTAACCTACATAGAGAGAAATCAGCACTGCTGCCTCATGTTCAGTGGAAAATAAGAAACTATGTCCTCCAGGTCACATACATGCACACCCAGCTTTGATCGTCTCACTACAAAGGAAGCTCCTGACAAATACTTATATTTCAAGTGCGCAACCTCAGAGGCAGTTTCTCAAGAAGTCTTTAGGCCAGCAGAGCTTCATGTTTGTTGAGTGTTTACCCTGTCCCTTATTTTTGGAAACTCCTCTACCACCTCCAAGGTTGTGAACTCCTGAGCGTATTCCATTCCAGATATGTATTCACAGAATTTTTAACTCTTCTCCTCTAATTGTGTCTTACTTCAGGCGAGGGTAATGTCAAGGCATTTTTCTGTATGAGAGTGCAAAAATTTGTGTGCAGCATTTATTTGAAATACTGAATCCCTGACATTAACCCATACCCTAATAGACTCTGACTACTAATCCTAATATGATGGAGAAAAATAACTCAAACAAAATAGAAATACAAGCATTTCATAGGAGGCATGGTGTATAGTTGGACTTGCCTTTTGCATTATATAGGGTAGGAGTAATAAATCTAGTCAATTTTTAATTGAAATAGTTTTCCGTGTGTTTTTAAAGTTAACAAATATGTAAATTACTGTCTCCCATTCTCTCTAGCTTATTCAGAACATGTGTTTTTATATGCACATATAGAATCCTACCTGGTTATCACACATACAGTCTCATGAGGTGGCTGATTGGCAGATACAAATTGTGAGAAATGACCACTCCTCGTAAACGCTGTTGGAACTGAAAATACAACCCATGGGTGAGCTTCCTATTTGAACAACCTTATACAAAAATCCATGTTCAGTGAAATTAATATTTTTGGATCTGATGATGATATATATTTCACGATAAATTTCGATTGGCATATATATTGCAATTTTTAATGTCTCTGTGTGTGTGTGTGTGTATATATATATATGTATATATATATATATATATATATATATATATATATATATATATATATATGCACTCTGTCTAGATTTTTCAAAATATGAAACATGTGTCTTATTGTAGACTCCCTAAATTCATTTATATTCATGTATGTGGATTTATAATCAACTTTTCACAAGATTATTCTCAGAAATACTCATCCACCTAAAATACATACTTGTTTCCTAGTACTGAAAACTAACTTCGTTGAATGGTGCATACATATCCTAACATTTCTACAGTAACTGACCCTGTTTAACATCAATTCAAGTAGATTACTATGGGACAAGATGTGTATTTTGAAGTTCATTTTTATTCAACACTGGTACATTGCTATTTCTTCAGTTTATGCACATCATAGGATACATATTTCATACACAAGTTAGCAAATTGATAGGCATTTGTTTCACTTTCAGTCACTTCCTGCTTCAGAACACATGTATTTCTCCATGTTTCTTGACTGATATTTTCATGAGACTCTTTCCAAACACATTATTTTCGATTTCCGTAATCACTTTTGAAGCAAAACCCACACACCTTTCATGATAACCCATAACCCTAATATTACCATTAGATGTATAACTCGTTGGAATGAATGACTGTATATCAATATTAGATTTCTTATATATTTTCAGATATCAATTCAATCCATTATTTAAAGTGGAACCAGTTATATTATTTATTCACATGATGGTCAATTGATGCATTATCAATATATTCTATGACACAGGGTATACCATTTGTACCCCCAATACTAATTTATATTTCTTCAAAATAGTGCTCCCAGAAATGGTGGAAGAAATACCCATGTCACCTGATCTACATATACATTTTATTACAGTAATATTCTGGACACATAAAACAAAGGTCACTCCTATGATTGTACCAAAGCCTAAATGGAAAATGAGCATGGATTACTAAATGCACCCATGTCCAGGTTGCCTAATGCTCTCAAATGTCAATCCTATTGGTGACTACATATTTGTTTCTTTCTAACATTATATATCCAAACTCAACCCTGTTGAAAATGTCTAGTCCTATGACTCAGTTTATACTTTGCCTGATTTCCTAATGTCTCTATTAATATCTGCTTTCCTCCATATTTTCCCCAGTTCATCATCGTGACTGACTCTTCACATGTGCTAACATTTACATTCACTCTCAACTGAAACCATATTGCTAAAGAACTTTTGGTCCAGATCCTATACTCACTCTTCTTCCTAAAACTACTATCTCCTGTTCCTACCGAGTATTCCTTTTTGACTTGATGTTCTCTTCTACATTCAATCATTCAAGGTACATGGTCCTATGCCATTGTATATCGATTTATCTGAGACATCTGTTCAGAACGTAATTCAACGCTAAGTATCCCAATCAAGTTCCCATGCCCTTCTCGGCTTCAAATCTTAACTAGATTTCTGTTTTCATACTTATATTTCACCTATATATTCTTGTAAATATCGCAGGTTCCCAATACTGTTATTCAACCCTCAGAATGATTCCTCACCCAAATCGAACCTGTTATTCACCCTAATCATACACTCTTCCCTCAATCTAACTTTACAGAAGAGCAGGGAAGGAGTTGGTATTTCAATACAGGAATGTAGGCGATCTTCCACCTGTTGAGAACCTCAAATGTCCTACATAAATGACACCTGGATAAGTTGTAGGCAGCTATGAAAGACCTGAGAGAGCAAAAGTCATCTTCCATGGAAAACAACCTGGTCAGGATGTAGGGATATGTATGAATCAGCCTCTCTCTTATTAATGTAGAGAAGATGGACCAAACCAGGCCTGTGTGGAGAGCTGTTCCTGTGTGCCTATGGTTGATATACCATTCTAACTTGTGAAAGTGTCACAGGAAGCAGGGGCAGCCTCCATCTCATGGGACCCTTGGAGTCAACTCTTAGGACAAAGTGGTTGCCAAGGCAGTGAACTCATTCAATTCCTGAAGGAAGTGACTTACCTCACTTCCGTGGTGATCAAACTCTCTGAACTTAGATAAAGTAAGCCAGGCACCCAGAGCCAGTCCAAGTCCCAGTCTCAGTGGTCTCACTTGTTTTGATTTTCCAAGGATAGAGTCAATCTTTCTTGATACCTACTGATGTGGGAATGGCCAAATAACAGGAAAGCTCTCAAGAGGGGCCTTTTCTGAGCAAGCAGGTAGGGGCTCACCCCTGGCTTCTGACAAGTTCACAGAGTTGACCAAGGAGACCTAATCTCATACAGGACAGGCCATCTCAGGGGAACATAGTGTGGCCCACCAGTCAGAGGACACTCCGGATAGTCACAGACCCATTTGAGGGAAGGAGGTGCCTTTGTTGTGTGGGTGTGGTTTTTTGGTTTGTCTCATATTCTGAGAATATGTAGGAAAGGTGGTTTGTTTGGTTTGTAGTGAACTGTTTTTAATAAGTCATTTGACAAGGCGACTGTTTCTATGTCTGTGTATCGCGGTTGTAGACATTAGAAAAGAGAATGATTCAATGGATGTGTCCTGTCTGGTAGAAAGCTTCCCAGCATTCATCCTGCCCGATTTATGTATGGACTTTGGCTTGCCTTATTGATGGGCAACACCTGCTAATTTCCTAAGTTGCTGTTTTCTTCCTGAATTCTGGCCACTCTCCAGAAGAGGCTCATGGTTTTGTGTCCAAGATATGAATCACTTCCAAGCTCTGTGACATGGCTGTGTTCTGGATAGCTGAAGTGAATGGCGAGAAGCTCAGAAAACTCAGATCACTGTGACCAGAAAAGTCTCAGTGGATAAACCCTGCTTTGGGACTTTTGCTTACATATTGTTCTGTTACCCTGAATGTCAGGAAGTTCTTTGCCTCAGGCCACCCCTTTGTGAAACCTGAAGAAAACAGTATTCAAATGGAAATGAATGGAAATCACCTGTGGCTCTTTGCTTAATTGCTTTGGAAAGGGATGTGTCTGAATCAGCCTCTTAGCTCTGTGTGAGGCTGTTGATTAAATTCTCAGCCCCTTATGGATCTAAAGAAAGATCCCATGTGTGCATCCAAAACCAAAATGGCCGAAAGTACAGTCATTGCAGATGAAGTCTTTCGCCTTCCTCTGTAAGGTTCCTGACCTCTATAAAGTGAGAATAGGGAAGATACACCAAGCCAATTGATGTCTCATTTTGGAAAAATTGTTCCACCAATGAGAGCATCAGCAAAATTGCCCCAACACTACCACAAGTCGCTGCACCAACAGATAGTTCACAATGCATACATGTTAGTTCACAATGCATACAAGTGATACATATTCCAGGCAAGTTCTGCAAGCAGTTCAGTGATGGCTATTGCAGAAGCTGTAGATTGGTTTTATCTTTGTCTTCACCAGCACTGGGTTGAAGATTGGAATTCTGGCAATAATGGCTAAAGAAAAAATTACTTACCATTCCAGAAGGCACTAAAAACCCCAATTATCTTAACAATTTACATTATCTTGAAGAGAATTATTAAATATAATGAAAAGGAAAGGTGAAAGTCAACAAACAGTTCTGCTAAACTCCTTTTTTTGTTCACATATTAAAACAATCCTCAACAGTTGTTTACCCAATTTAAATTAAACTATTTAAATCACGTGAATAAAAAAAAAATTTGGATCCATTTTTTCATGAGCGCACATCATATATAATATATGGATATATCTACATTCAAACATAAAACACAAAACACAAGTGTGCACAAATAATATAATATATACAACACATAACATAATAGTAAAGGCATTATAACTTTTTACAGGTGAAATCACCATTGGAATGTCTAAAAACTCTATAGTCAAAAAATAGAACTGATCAGCAAAACATTAACCTAGGTCTGTATGAGCTCAAAAAAAATAAAAAATAGAACTTCATGATGTGGGAAAGGGCAATAATAAAATAGATATTGAAAAAAGCATCCAGGTTCTGTCGCAGATGTAAGGATAGCCAAACTGGAGTTTTGGATATCAGCTGTTATGAATTTGAGCCAAATCATCTTCTTTTTGGTCTATAGAAATCACTTTAGTTAATTTCTCTGGAATACATATTGCCTGCTGTTCTTCCTGTGGAAACACACAAACAGACCCCTGACTAAAGACAATCACTGGGTCAGGACTTTAGTTAATCTCTCCAAAATCCAAATCAGCTGCTGTTCTTTCTGTGGAAACACACAAACAGACGCCCGACTCCAGACAATTACTGGGTCAACACTTTTCCATTGTCCTATTAGAATATCCTTCCAAAGTACCTTGGGCTTATGCACATTTTTTGGAAACATATGCCTTTCCACAGCACTAAGTCCTGATGAATCCAAGTTTAAAAAGTTTAGAGTAAAAAGCGTTAATTTAAGTTTATCTTTGGGGAATATATACCCCTTCTCAATTCCGTCTTTGTGCTTTAATAAGTACATTTTTATTGTTTGATGTGCTCTTTCAACTATGCCTTGTCCCTGTGGATTGTATGGGATTCCTGTTATATGAGTAATGCCAAATGATGAGCAGAATTGTTTAAAAGAGTTAGAAGTGTAACCCGGGGCATTATCTGTTTTTAACTGTTTTGGAATGCCCACAGTGGCAATATTTTGTAAGCAATGAGCTATAACATCTTTAGTTTTTTTCTCCAGCATGAAGGGAGCCCATTAAAAATCCAGAACAAATATCAACTGTAACATGCAAATATTTTAATTTTCCAAATTCTGGCAAGTGTGTGACGTCCATCTGCCAAATATGGTTAGGTATCAATCCTCTAGAATTGACTCCAAGATTAACTTGTGGTAAAAAGGTCACACAATTTTGACATTGTTTTATAATTTGTCTAGATGTTCCTTAGTTTTTTTGAAATGCTTTTGTAAAGTATAAGCATTGACATGGAACTTTTTAAGAAAATTTATTGCTTCTTCTAGTGTAAAGAAAATATGTATGTATGTCAATTGTAGTTTTATCTGCTAAATCATTGCCCAAACTAAGGGCTTTAGGCAATCCTGTATGTACCCTGATATGTCCTATAAAGAATGGATCTTTTCTGTCCCAGATTAGACTTTGTATAGTGGAAAGCAAAGAGAAAACAGTAGAGAAAGGGGAAATCCTACCAGCATCTTCAAGGGATACTATAGCATTAACTATATACTGACTATCGGAAAATAAATTAAATACAGAATCTTTAAAAATCACAAAAGCTTGTAATACTGTACTAAGCTCTACCTTGTGAGCTGATTGTTTTGGTACTAAAAATATAAAAGTTCGATCAGGTGTAACTATTGCTGTTGTACCATTATTTAACCCATCGGTGAATATATTTGGAGCATTCATGATAGGTGTTTTCTTGTCATTTTTGGAAAAATTACAGGATGCGATGACCAAAAAGACAATAAAAGATAAGATGGTAAGTGGTTATCAAATGAAACATTAGATTTACACACGATTATTGCCCAAGTATTTAACTAATTAGCTAATTCATCAATTTGATTCATAGTATATGGAGTAATAATTTTATTGGGTGAAATTACACACACACTCTTTTTGCTGCTTTTATTCCTATGAGTATTAATTCTCCCTCAGCCTCAGGATAGCAAGTAATAATAGTGTTAGAAGAATAAGATAAATGTATCCATAATAATGAACCTTCTTCCCAAAATACTCCTGTAGAAATATTTTTTTTGTTGTTAGTACAATAAATAATAAATGCAAAATTATATCAACTCTATCCAAAAGCATATTTCCCATATATGTTTCAATGATTTTTATTGCTTTTCTTGCTTCAGGCGTTAACATTCTGAGTGAATTTGGATCTCATGGTCCTTTTAGGATATCAAATAAAGTCCCAACTCTCCTGTTGGTATACCTAGATGAGGCCTTATCCAATTTAAGTCTCCTAATAACTCTTGAAAGTCATTAATTGATTTGAGTTGATCTACTCATATTTGAATTTTTGGTTGACTGACCATGGTTGAGGATAGTAGAGCTACTAAATAATTAATTGGAAAATTTAATTGTATTTTACCTATTGCTATCTCTAGGTTATAATTTTTTAATACGTGTGTAAGTGTGGCATACCATTCTAGCAATGGGTTTTTAACTTTGTGTGCTAATAATACATCATCCATATAGTGAAAAATTTGTATTTCAGGAATTTGATTTCTAAGTGGCTGGATTACTTTGTTAACATAAATTTGACGCATAGTTGGGCTGTTAGCCATCCCTTGAGGGAGTACTTTCCACTCATATCTCTTGTCAGGACCTTCATGATTCAGTGCAGGTATAGTAAATGCAAAACTTGGAATATCCTCAGGATAAATTGGAATTGAAAATAAAACGATCTTTAATATCTACAACGAAAACATACCAAGTTTTTGGCAAAGCACACAATTGAGGAATCTCTGATTGAGCAGGTCCCATAATAACCATCCCATTATTAATGGCTCTTAAATCTTGCAATAATCTCCATTTACCAGATTTCTTTTTAAGGACAAAAATGAGAGTATTATGGGGAGACACAGAAGGTTCTATATGTCCTTCCGCTAATTGTTGTTTGACCAGGTCATGGGCTACTTGTATCTTTTCTTTAGTCAGGGGCCACTGAGGAACCCATACTGGTCTTTCTGATTTCCAAGTAATATTTATTGTCTCAGTGGCCCTTTCTGAAAATCCAACCCATATCTATCTGTTCCTTGATGTTTTTGTATTGGTGCTGCTATACCTTGTTCTTGCTTTTCTAATCTTTTTCCTTTCCTAAAATCTTGTCTAGCCATAATAGTGGGTGAATTTTGATTGATGTTATTTGTTAATGTCAAACCTAATTGATCTAGGACATCTCATCCCCATAAATTTACGGGAAGATGTTCCAATACATATGGCTGTATAGTTCCTTCACATCCTTCAGGATCCTTCCAATCTAATACCGTTGCACTTTTATGGGGATTAGTCGCCACTCCTAGGCCTCGAAGCGTTTGAGTGGCTTGTTGTAATGGCCAATGTTTTGGCCATTCTTGACGACAGATGATGCTAAGGTCTGCACCTGTATCCAGTAGCCCATTGAATTCATGTCCTTGAATATTTAGTTTTAGCATGGGGCGAGAATATAAATTTAAAGAAAGCATAGCCCAATCTACACCTGTGGAGCCTAATCCCTTGGAACCTCTTTCTACAGCATAACTGTAAAATTTATCATGTGGGCTGGGTATTATTAGTAATTGTGCTATTCTATCTCCTGGAGAAATTACTGATATACCCTTTGGAGAACTGGCTATAATTTTTATTTCACCTTCATAATCGGGATCAATTACCCCAGGACTCATCATAAGTCCTTTTAGAGTAGAAGAGCTGCATCCCAATAATAAGCCTACTGTTGTTTTGGGAAGAGGTCGTTTCACCCCTATGGGAATGATTTGAACTCCCATCTCTGGAGTTAGTATTGATCTGGCGGAGGCACAGATGTCCAACCCTGCGCTCCCTCTGGTTTGTCTGATGAGGGATCTGATGAACAATGTGTCGTGGGCACTACACTGATGGGGTTGCTGGTTTCCTCCAGTGCTCCATATATTTGCGGTTTTGGGCCCCAGAGCATTGGGCCCCCCTCTCCATTTTTTGGCAATGGAGCCGGATGCCTTTCTTCATGATATCGTGGATAAACACCTGGTGCTTGTTTGTTTTTTTGATAATGAAGTACCCCTATGGTGGTTTGAGAATGGTATTCATTAGCCCAATGTCTCCCTCTACGTCATCGTGGCCAAATACCCGGTATTCTAGTCCTTTGATACCTAGTTTTGTTAAACCCTCCTCCTATGGGGCAATTCCTTTTAAAAAGTCCTGTTTGTTCACAATTGTAGCATGTTCTTGGCCTGTCTTCTAAAGCCTGTTTTACTAAAGCTGCCACAATTTGCCCTTTTTCATTAATGTCTCTGGCATCTAAAGCCTGTTTTATTGCAGCTGCCACGACTTGCTCTTGTTCATTAATGTCTCTACCAAATTTAATTAATGTGTTTAAATCTTCATGTTTCCATGGTCTAATGATACCTCTGCAGCAATGATTCGCTTGGTCATAAGCCAGTTGTTTTAATAATGGCATTGCTTGTTCTGTATTTCCAAAAACTCTGTAGCTGTTTCAATAAGCCTATCTACAAATCCAGCGTAAGATTCATTAGCTCCTTGTATTACCTTAGATAATTGACCTTGTAAACCTCCATGTCCTTGTAAAGTCTTCCATGCCCTAACTGCCTCTACAGCAATTTGTGTGTATATGCCAGGATCATATGGAATTTGTTGTTGCTGATCCTCATAAGGTCTCTTTTCTAACAACACATCTAGATTTCTCTGAGGATAACCAGCTGCTGCATTTCGCCTAGACATCTCTTTGCAAAATTCCTCATTGGCAACCTTCCATAATAGGTATTGACCTCCATTTAGCACAGCTTTACACATATTAGCCCAATCTGCTGGCGTCATGTTCAAGGTGTTAATGGATTCGACCAAGCTTACAATGAAGTGTGCTTGAGGACCAAATGTTGTTACAGCCTCTTTTAGCTCCTTCACTATTTTGAAATTTAAAGCATCGTGAATTCACTGCCCTCCTACCTCAAATACAGGGCATGTTAATACTTGAGATCCTGTCTCAGGATCCGAAATATCAACTGTTGGGGTTGGGGGCCTCCCAGCACATGGAGGTGGCCTTGTTAGTTGGACATTTACATCCTCTGGTGACAGAAAGGTGTTAGTAGCAGTCTCCTTTTTTAACTTTGCCCCTGATTGCTTTTTATGCTCTAAACTTGGTTCCTCTATCTCTTGTCTGAACTGAAGGCTTTGGACTAAGCAAACCAGATATGAACGTCCACAATGGCAATGTGCCAACTGGCATAGTCCCTCGGCTGCTCTTTTCTAATCCTTTTAAATCTTCACCATGATGGTTCCATTGTGATATATTTAATGACTCCTCCTTCAAAAGCCATGGGCTACATATTTGTATTGTATCAACAAATGCCCTGACTGTCCTTGATATTTCTGAGATGCCTCCTTTCTCTAACAATTTATTTAACACTCTTTCAGTTTGTTTTTTACTAATTTCTGATCCCGTATTTCTATTATAATACAACCCAACAAGATGACGCCAAACAAAACTGAGACAGAATGAATTAAAAAGGGAACAACAAAAAGTCATTATAGCCTTTCTATCCTCCTGACATGTGCATCCGTCCTTTATACCTATCTGTTCCTCAGACGTAAATAGTTTTTTCTCAGATGTGAGTGGTTTTTCTTCCGTCCCACTCATCTCCAGGAACAGGCAACTTAAAACAAAAGTGAAGCAAAACAAAGGAGTCATCTTAAAATGGCTACCCATCCTTTCACCTTGCTCACAGGGGCAAGCAGTTTACCTTATCACTTACCCTCAGTCATTCCCCATGTGAGCCACCAAATGCTGCAGTCTGGCTGGGCATGATTCAGGAGCCACTTGTCAAAAAAAAAAAAAAAAAACTAACTTTATTTTTAGAACCACACACGGCAAACAAAACAACTCCTCAGGAAAAACCCTCAGAGCCCAACTGCCACTACTGGCTTCCTTGTAAAGTCTCTCTCACACACACAAGCCTCTCCACCTGCCACAATCCTACTGCTCTTGAGGCCGATTGGCTGGGTGGAGCCAAAAAAGTTCCCCAAGGAGCAGCTCCATGGTCTGAAAGGGCAGGGAAACAGCCCAATGAGCATCACCACAGAGGAGACAATCAGCTAGATGATGCTGAGGTCGCTGTGAGCCAATAATCAGCCGGCAGCTGGAAATTTGCTGGCAGCTGGAAGTTTGCTGGGGCCCCTTCAGCTATGGCTCTCAACAAATTCCTGTCTCATTTCTCTGTAGCCTATTCAGCACATGTATTTTAATATGCACATATAGTATCCTATCTGTTATCACATGTACATTTTTGTGAGGTGGCTGACTTGGCAGATACAAATTATGAGAAGAGATCACTCCTCCTAAACATTGTTGGAACTGAAAATTCAAAATATGGGTGAGCTTCCTAGTAGAACAACATTATACATAAATCCATTTTCAGTGAAATAAATATTTTTGCATCTGTGGATGACATATATATTTCATGATGAATTTTGATTGGAATACACACTCTACAAATTTTTCAAAATATGAAATATATGAGTCTTATTATACACTCCTTAAAATCATTCATATTCATGTATGTGGATTTATGATCAACTTTTCACAAGATAATTCTCAGAAATATTCATCAACCTGAAATACATATTTGTTACCTAGTACTGAAAGATAACTTCAGTGGATGGTGCATACAAATCCTAATATTTCTACAGTAATACCCAGTTTAATATCAATGCAAGTAGTTTCCTATGGGACATGATGTGTATTTTCCGGTTCATTTTTATTCAACAGTGGTACATTACTATTTTCTCAGTTTATGCACATCATAGGATATATATTTCATCCACAAGTTCACAAATTTATAGGCATTTGTTTCAAATTCAATCACTTCCTGCTTCAGAACACATATATTCCTCCAGATTTTTTGACTGGTCTTTTCATGAGACTTCTTTTCAAACACATTATTTTCGATTTCCATAATCACTTTTGAAGCAAAACTCACACATTCTTCTTGATAAACCATAACCCTAATATTACCGTTAGATTTATGACTGGTTATAATGAATGTATGTATATCAATTTAAGATTTCCTTTACATTTTCAGATATTAATTAAATCAATTATTTAAAGTTGGAACCAGTTACATTATTTGTTCACAGTATGGTCTATTCATGCATTATTTCTATATTCATAGACACATGGTACACCTCTTTGTTCCCCCAATACGAATTTATACGTCTTCAAAATATTGCTCCCAGTAATGGTGGAAGAAATACTCATGTCACCTAATCTACATATACATTTTATCACAGTAACATTCTGGACACAGAAAACAAAGGTCACTCTTATGATTGTACCAAAGCCTAAAAGGAAAGTGAGCATGCATTACTAAAAACATCCATGTCCAGGTTGCCTAATGCTCTCAAATGTAAATCCTATTGTTGACTACATATTTGTTTCTTCCTAAGATTATATATTCAATCTCAAGCCTGTTGAAAATATCTCATCCTATCCCTCACTTTAAACTTTGCCTGATTTCTTAAAGTCTCTATTGACATCTGCTTTCCTACATATTTTCCCCAGTTCTCATTGTGACTGACTCTTCACATGTGCTGATATTTACATTCACTCTCTACTTGAAAACCTATTGCTAGAGAACTTTTTGTCCAAATCCTATACTCACTCTTGTTTCTAAACCTAGCAACTATCTTCCTAATCCTACGGACTTTCTTTTTTTAATTGGATGTTCTCTTCAACATTCAATCATCCAAGGTACAAGGTCCTATGCCATTGAATATCGATTTATCTGAGACATCTGGGCAGGACATAACTCAAAGCTAAGTAACCCACTCAAGGGCCCAATGCCCTTCTGGGCTTCAAATTGTACCTAGATTTCTGTTTTCATACTTGTATTTCACCTATATATTCTTGTAAATATCCCAGTCTCCCAATACCATTATTCATCCCTCAGAATGATTCCTAACCAAAATCGAATATGTTATTAACCCTAACCATAGACTTTTCCCTCAATCTAACTTTACACGTGAGCTGGGAGAGTGTGATCAGGAAAGTCTCAGTGGAGAAACCCTGCTTTGGGCCATTTGCTTACCTATTGTTCTGTTGCCCAGAATATCAGGAAGTTCTTTGCCTCAGGTCACCCCTTTGTGAAGCCTGCAGAAACCTATTTTCAAACGGAAATGAATGAGCATCACTTGTGGCTCTTTGGGTCAAATGAGTTCTTCAAGCCATGAAGAGGTGCTTGGGTTTTCTCATGACGCCAAATCACATAAAGAATCTATACCTATCAGTCAGTAGTAGTCAGTCAATATTTCTCCTAAAAATGGTGGAGAAATACTCATGTCAAATGATATATATATATATATATATATATATATATATATATATATATATATATATATATATATATATATATTAATCACAGAAATATTCTGGGCACAGAATTCAAAGTTCACATTTATGATTGTACCAAAGCCTAAATGGAAAGTGAACATGGATTACTAAAAATATCATGTCCAGGTTGCCTAATGCTCTCAAATGTAAATCCTATTGGTGACTACATATTTGTTTCTTCCTAAGATAATATATTCAACCTCAACCCTGTTGAAAATGTCTAATCCTATCACTCACTATATACTTTGCCTGATTACCTAATGTCTCTATTTATATCTGCTTTCCTACATATTTTCCCAATTTCATCATTGTGACTGACTCTTCACATGTGCTGACATTTAAATTCATTCTCTAACCGAAAACCTATTGCTAAAGAACTTTTGTTGCAAATTCTACATGCACTCTTCTTCCTAATCCTAACTACTATCTTTCTAATCCTACTGACTATCCCTTTTTGACTGGATGTTCTTTTCTACATTCAATCAACCAAGGTACAAGGTCATATGCCATTGTATATTGATTTATCTGAGACATCTGTTCAGAAGTTAATTCAATGCTAAGTATCCCAAGCAAGGGCCCAATGCCCTTCTGGGCTTCAAATCATACTTAGATTTCTGTTTTCATGCATACATTTTACCTCTATATTGTTATAAATATCGCAGGTTCCCAATACCATTATTCACCCAGCAAAATGATTCCTAACCCAAATCGAACCTGTTATTAACCCTCAATCTTACTTTACAGAAAAGCAGGGAAATAGTTGGTCTTATAATACTGGAATGTAATGGATCTTCCACCTGGTGATAACCTCAAATATCCATGGCGAAATGATCCCTGGAGAATATGTAGGCAGCTATGAAGGACCTGAGAGAGCAAAAGGCATCTTCCATGGCAAACGGCTTGGTCAGGATAAAGGGTTGTGTCTGAATCAGCTTCTATTCTTAAAGCAGAGAACATGAGCCAACCCAGGCCTGTGTGTAGATCTGTTCCTGGGAGATTATGGTTGATATACAATTCAAACTTGTTAAAGTGTCACAGGAATTAGGGCCAGCCTCCATCTCATGGGAACCTTGGAAGCAACGTTTGGACAAAGTGGTTGCCAAGAGAGTGACCTCATTCAGTTCCTGAAGGAGGAACTAAAAACAGTTCCATCACACTTCAGTGGTGATGGAACTCTCTGAACTTGGGATCCAGGATGCCAGGCACCCATAGCCAGTCCCAGTCCCAGTCCCAGTGGTCTCACTTGTTTGGATTTACAAAGACAGAGTCAGTCTTTCTTGGTACCTACAGATGTGAGGAAGGCCAAATGCAAGAAAGCTCTGAAGCAGAGCTTTTCCTGAGAAAGCAAGTAGAGGCTCCGCTGGCTCCTGACAACTTCACGGAGTTGGCCAAGGAGACCAGATCTAAGACAGGACAGGCCATTTCGGGGGAACATTATTGGCCCACAAGTCAGAGGACACTCCGGATAGTCACAGACCTACCTGGGCGAAGGAGGTGCCTTTTTGTTTGTGGTTATGAGTTTGTGGTCTTGTGTCATGTTCTTAGAATAGGTAGAAAAGTAGGTTTGTTTAGTTTGGAGTGGACTTTTTCTAGTATGTCGTTTGACAAGGCGAGTGTTTCTATGTCTGTGTATCACATTGTGTCCGGGGTTGTAGACATTAAAAAAAATGCATCAATGGATGTGTCCTATCTAGTAGAAAGCTTCACAGCATTTATCCAGCCAAATTGATGAATGGACTGTAGCTTGCCTTATGGATGGGCAACACCTACTATCTTTCTAAGTTCCTGTTTTCTTCCTGAATTCTGGCCACTCTCCAGAATAAGCCCATGGCTTTGTGTCCAAGATATGTACCCCCTCCAAACTCTGTAACATGGCCATGAACTGGATAGCTGAAGTGAATGGCAAGCATCTCAGAAAACTCAGATATCAGTGTGACCAGGAAAGTCTCAGTGGAGAAACCCTGCTTTGGGCCTTTTGCTTACCTATTGTTGTGTTGCACTGAATGTCAGGAAGGTCTTTGACTCAGGCCATCCCTTTGTGAAGCCTGAAGAAAACAGTTTTCAAATGGAAATGAATGGGTATACCTGTGGCTCTTTGCTTAATTGCTTTGGAAAGGGATTGTCTGAATCAGCCCCTTGGCCCTGTGTGAGGCTGTGGCTTAGATTGTCAACACCTGATGGATTTAAAGAAATTTCCCATGTGTGCATCCCAAACCAAAATGGCCAAAAGAGCATTCTTTGGGATGAAGTCTCTCGCCTTCCTCTGTAAGTTTCCTGACCTCCATCAAGTGAGAATAGGGATTCTTTGAGTGAAATGAATTTTTCCAACTTACAGAGGCTAGGCTATAGGTGCTTGGGTTTTCCATGACTCCAATTCAAATAAAGATTCTAAACCACACGGTCAGTTGGCCTCAAATTGGAGAAGTGGACCTGAATTAATGACAGGAGTATTTGATTACTCAAGGTTCACAGCAAGTGTCCAGGCCACCCTGACTTTAGGCAAATGAGAGGAAAGGGAACATATTTTGGACACTGTCTTGGTCTGTGCACCTCATGGAAACCTCCAGCCAGTGGTTATGATGAGTGTCTATATAAAAGAAGATGAGCGCCATATGGGAGTGTTTTGGTTTTAACTGTGGTCATTTGTGTGGTGGTTGGAAGAGATGACTTTGTCCACCTGGGCTTGAACTCTGGTATGATTCCCCTTAGAGACTGAGTTTTAGAACTGACCTCAGAGAAGTATTGCAAATAATAGTGTTGCAATTTTAGGAGGCCATGCATGAGAAGCGCCCTTGGAAAATGAGATCTATTTCCAGGATGGCTTTCCACAGATCTTGGGAAATCTAAGCCACGATATCCCAATATTTTATTCTTAAAGACTTTGCAGCCATAGTTGAGATTCCAAACACTCATGGACCTCACATTTTAGACCTCAATGGTCCTGGATTCATGTGACCTTTTGGCCACTCTTTGGAAAGGCTTGCCTGTGAGAGTTCTCCAGAGCTTTCATTTAAATGAGCTTCCTCACAATTTAATGGTTCCTGAATGAATTGAAACCCACAGTGCCTCAAATTTCATCTTTGAAAAATGGTGATATAAATACCATGAAACTTTTGAAATTCCCATGACCAGGTGGCACTGGAGAACCTGTGGATGTCCGGTTGCTGATCATGAGTGTACCAGACAGGGCCTTGATTGACTGGGTTTCGTGATAATGGTGTAGAACAGAGATGCCAATAAGTTGGAGCCTGCTGAGTAGTGAGTGTAGAGCAGTGGACTGTAGGTGTGTGAATAAATATTTTTGGTAGGACCACCTGGATCTGCCATTGGCTTCCAAAGACATGTGACTTGCATGGTGCAGGCAGCAGATCCTTATATGTAAAGGCATCTTGTTATATGGAGAGGTTTCAGGGCAATGTTCAGAATCAGGTTGCTATAGTCAAGGGGAAAACTATTTGGAATAGAAGCATGGTTTGTACATTCTCTTGGAGACCTTGACAAACCACACGTGACAGAACTCGCTCTAGCATTTTGTCCCAGTTCAACTCCTTGTATTTGGTGAAGCCAATGTCAAACTCCCAGTGCAGCAGTAAGAAACACCACTAAAAGTGGAGGATGACCAACTGACTTCACAGACAACACGGGGAGACACTTAGCTCCCAGTGGCCACAGTTTACCGACAAAGAGAGAATTCATAACTGCTGTCTCATGTTCATTAGAAAATAAGTAACCATGTCATCCAGGTCACATAAATGCAGACCCAGATTTGATGGGGTCACTACAAATGAAGCTAATTCTCCTAACAATTACATATATTTCATGTGCCCAACCTCAGAGGAAGTTTCTCAAGAAGTCTTTAGGCCAGCACAGCTCCATGTTTGTGGAGTATTTACTCTCTCCCTTACTTTTGGAAACTGTTCTACCACCTCCAGTGTTGTGAACTCCTGAGCATTTTCCATTCCACATATGTATTCACATATTTTCTAACTCCTCTCAACTAATTGTGTCTTACTTGGAGCAATGGTTATGTCAAGGCTTCGTTCTGGATGAGAGTGGGAAGATTTTTGTGTAGCACAAGTTTGCATACACATTAGATTCATTTTCCTATTTTCCATTTGAAATACTGAATCCCTGACACTAACCCATACCCTACTAGACTCTGACTACTAATCTTAATATAATGGAGAAAAAGAAACCTAACTAAATAGAAATACAGGCCTTTCATAGGAAGCATGGTGTATGCTAGGATTTGCCTTCTGCTTTATCAAGCGTATGTGTTATAAATCTAGTCAAGTTTTCATTGTAGTATTTTTCCCTGAGCTTTTAAAGTTAACATATATGTAAATTCCTGTCTCTCTTTTTCTGTAGCCTATTGAGTACATGTATTTTTTTAAGCATATATAGTTTCCTACCTGGTAACACACGTATATTCTTGTGAGCTCACTGACTTTGGATATAAAAATTGTGAGAAGAGATTACTTCCCCTAAATACTGATGGAACTGAAAATTCAACCTATGGGTGAGCTTCCTAGTGAAAAACATTAAACATAAATCCATGTTCAGTAAAATGAATATTTTTGGATACGTGGATGATATATATTTCGTGATGAATTTCAATTGGCATATATATTGCTAATTATTAATGTGTGTGTGTGTGTGTGTGTGTGTATATATATATATTTATATATATATATATATATATATATATATATATATATATATATATACTCTCCAGATTTTCCAAAATATGAAATAAGTGTGTCTTATTATACATTCCCTAAATTCATTCATGTTCCTGTATGAGTCAGTCTTTCTTGGTACCTACAGATGTGAGGAAGGCCAAATGCAAGAAAGCTCTGAAGCGGGGCTATTCCTGGGAAAGCAGGTAGTGGCTCACCGCTGGCTCCTGACAACTTCACAGAGTTGGCCAAGGAGACCAGATCTGAGACAGGACAGGCCATTTTGTTGGAACATAGTATGGCCCAAAAGTCAGAGGACACTCCGGATAGTCACAGACCTACTTGGGGGAAGGAGGTGCCTTTGTGGGTGTGGGTGTGGGTTTGTGGTTTTGTCTAATATTCTGAGAATAGGTAAGAAAGGCGGTTTGTTTAGTTTGGAGTGAACTGATTCTAGTAAGTCGTTTGACACGGCGAGTGTTTCTAGGTCTGTGTATCCCACCGTGTACGTGGTTGTAGACTTTAGAAAACAGAAAGCTTCAATTGATGTGTCCTGTGTAGTAGAAAGCTTCCCAGCATTCATACTTCCCAATTTATGAATGGACTGCGGCTTGCCTTATCAATGAGCAACCCCTGATATCTTACTAAGTTTCTGTTTTTTTTTCTGAATCCTGGCCACTCTCCAGAATAGGCTCATGATATTGTTTCCAAGATATGTACCACCTCCAAACTCAGTGACATGGCCATGTACTTGATAGCTGAAGGGAATGGCGAGCGTCCCAGAAAACTCAGATATCTGTGATCAGGAAAAGTCTCAGTGGAGAAACACTGCTTTGGGCCTTTTGCTTACCTATTTTTCTGTTGCCCTGAATGTCAGGATGATCTTTGCCTCAGGCCACCCATTGGGAAGCATAAAGAAAACAGTTTTCAAATGCAAATGAATGGGCATCACATGTGGCTCTTTGCTTAATTGCTTTGGAAAGGAATGTGTCTGAATCAGGCTATAGATCCTCTGTGAGGCTGTGGCTTAGATTCTCAGCACCTGATGCATCTAAAGAAAGATCCCATGTGTGCATCATAAACTACATTGGCTAAAAGAGCATTCATTGTGGAAGAATTCTCTCGCCTTTCTTTGTAAGGTTCCTGACCTCCATCATGTAAGAATACGAACCTTTGGTTCAAATAAGATCTTCAAAGCCCTGCAGAAACTAGCCCATAGGTGCTTGGGTTTCAACTGAATCCAAATCACATGAAGAATCTATACCTGGTGCTGGGGATATGGCTCACGCCCTAGCGTGCTCGCCTGGCATGCGTGCGGCCCGGGTTCGATCCTCAGCACCACATACAGACAAAGATGTTGTGTTCGCCAAATACTAAAAAAGAAAAGTATTAAAATTCTCTCTCTCTCCCCGTCTTTTCACTCTCTCACTCTTTCTAAAAAAAAAAAAAAAAAAAATCTATATCTGACAGTCAGTAGGCCTCATATTGGAGAAGCAGAGCAGTATTAACAGCAGGCCTATTTGATCATTCCTGGTTCCCAAGATGGGTGTCCAGGCCAACATGTCTTTATGCAAATGAGGGGCAAGGGAGGTTATTTTGGACACTGTCTTGTGCTGCACCCCTCATGGAAAACTCCAGCCAGAGGTTATGATGAGTGTCTGTATGGCCGAAGATGAGGGCCATGTGGGAGTGTTTTGGTTTAAATTGTGGTCATTTGTGTGGCAGTTGGAACAGATGCCTGGGTCCACCTGGACTTGAACTCTGGTGTGATTCCCCTTAGAGAATGAGTTCTGGAACAGACCTCAGAGAAGTACTGGCATAAATTGTGTTGGGATTTTATGAGGCCACGCATGAGAGTCACCCTTGGAAACTGAGATCTTGGCCCAGGGTGGCTTTTCCCAGAGCACTTGGAATCTCAGCCAGGATATCACATGATTTTATTCTGAAAAACTTGGCAGCCATAATTGAGAGTCAAAACACACATGGACATCACATTGTAGACCTCAATAGGCCTGGATTCATGTGACATTTTGGCCACTGTTTGGGAACCTTCCTGTGAGGGTTCTCCAGAGATTTCATTGAAATGAGCTTCCTCACTATTTAATGGTTCCAGAATAAATTGAAACCCACAGTGCCTCCAACTTCCTCCTTGAAAAGTGGCTAGATAAATACCATGAAATTTTTAAAATTCCCATGACCAGGTGGCACTGGAGAATCTTTGGATATCCTGAGGATGATCATGAGTATACCAGTCAGTGCCTTGATTGACTGGTTTTTATGAAGATGGTGCCGAACAGAGATGCCAAGAAGTTGAAGCCTGCTGAGGAGTGGGCATAGAGCAGTGGTGGGCAGGTGTGTGATAAAACATCTGTGGTGGGGCCATTTGGATCTCCCATTGGCTTCCAAATGCCTTGTGACAGACATGGTGCAGCCAGCAGTCCCTTCTATGTAAAGGCATCTTGTTATATGGAGAGGTTTCAGGGCAATGTTTAGAATCGGGTTGCTATGGTCATGGGGGCAAGCTATGTGGAATATAAGCCTGGTTGATGCATTCTTCTGCAGACCCTGACCTACCACAGGTGACAGATCTCCCTCACGCACTGGGTAACAGTTGAATTCTTTGTATTTCGTGAAGCAAATACAAAAATTCCATTTCAGCAGCAAGAAACACCACAAAAAGTGAAGGATGCCCAAATGGCTTCACAGTCCACAAGTGGATACACTTAGCCCCCCGTGGCCACAGTTTACCCTAAAAGAGAGAATTCAACATTGCTGCCTCATGTTCATTGGAAAATAAGAAACCATGTCCTCCAAGTCACATAGATGCAGACCCAGATTTGATGGTCTCACTACAAAGAAAGCTAAAATTCCCAACAACAACATATATTTCAAGTGCCCAACGTCAGAGGCAGATTCTCAAGAAGTCTTTAGGCCAGCAGAGCTCCATGGTTGTGGAGTGTTTACCCTGTCCCTTACTTTTGGAATCTCAGAAGGGAGGAAGATACACCAAGCCAATTGACGGCTCCTTTTGAAAAAATTGTACCACCAATGACATCATCAGCAAATATAACCCAACACTACCACAAGTTGCTGCACAAACACATAGTTTACAAAGCATACATGTGAGTTCACAATGTGTCCAGGCAAGTTCTGCAAGCAGTTCAGTGATGGCTATTGCAGAAGCTGTAGATTGGTTTTATCTTTGATTTCACCAGCACTGTGACGAAGATAGAAATTCTGGCAATAATGGCTAAAGAAAAAATTATGTAACATTCCAGAAAACACTGAAAGAAAACAATTTTCTTAACAATTTACATTGTCTTGGAGAGAATTATTAAATATAATGAAAAGGAAATGTGAAAGAAAACAAACAGATCTGTTAACCTCCTTTTTTGTTCACATTTTAAAACAATCCTCAACAGCTGTTTACCCAATTTAAATTAAACCATTTAAATAATGTGAATAAAAAAATATTTGGATCAATTTTTTCATGAGCCCTCATCATATATGATATATGGACATATGAACATTCAAACATATAACACAAAACACAAGTGTGCACACATAATATAATACATACAACACATAACCTAATAGTAAAGGCCTTATAACTTTTTACATGTGAAATCTCCATTGCAATGTTTAAAAACTCTATTGTCAAAAAATAGAACTGATCACCAAAACATTAAACTAGGTATGTATGAGCTCAAAAAAAAAAAATAAAATAAAATGTGGGAAAAGGCAATAATAAAATAGATATTGAAAAAAGCATCCTGGTTCTATCTTAGATGTAAGGGTAGCCAAACTGGAATTTTGGATATCAGCTGATATGGACTTGAGTCAAATCATCTTCTTTTTGTTCTGTAGAAATCGCTTCAGTTAATCTCTCTGGAATCCAAATCGGCTGTTGTTCTCTCTGTGGAAACACACAAACAGGCCCCTGGCTCCAGACAATCATTGGGTCAGGACCTTGGTTAATCTCTCTGGAATCCAAATCGGCTACTGTTTTTCCTGTGGAAACAGACAAACAGACCCCCGACTCCAGACAATTACTGGGTCAGGACCTTTCCATTGTCCTGTTAGAATATCTTTCCAAAGAACCTTGGGCTTATGCACATTTTTTGGACACATATGCCTTTCCCCAGCACTAAGTCCTGATGAATCCAAATTTTAAAAGTTTAGAATAAAAAGGGTTATTTTAAGTTTGTCTTTGGGGAATATATACCCTTTCCCAATTGCGTCTTTTTTGCTTTAATAAGTACTTTTTAATAGTTTGATGAGCTTTTTCAACTATGCCTTGTCCCTGTGGATTGTATGGGATTAATGTTATATGAGTAATGCCAAATGATGACCAAAATTGTTTAAAAGAGGTAGAAGTATAACCAGGGGCATTATCTGTTTTTAACTGTTTGGGAACGCCCACAGTGGCAAAATTTTGTAAGCAATGAGTGATAATATCTTTAGTTTTTTCTCCGGCATGAAGGGTGCCCATCAAAAATCCAGAAGAAGTATCAACTGTAACATACAAATATTTTAATTTTCCAAATCCTGACAAGTGTGTGATGTCCATCGGCCAAATATGATTAGGTATCAATCCTCTAAGATTGACTCCAAGATTAAATTGTGGTAAAAAGGTCACACAATTTTGACATTGTTTTATTATTTGTCTAGCTTTTTCCTTAGTTATTTTAGAAGGCTTTTGTAAGGTATTAGCTTTGACATGGAACTTTTTACGAAAATTTATAGCTTCTTCTAGTGTAGAGAAAATATGTATGTCATGTGTACTTTTATTTGCTAAATCATTGCCCAAACTGATGGCTCCAGGCAATCCTGTATGTGCCCTGATATGTCCTATAAAGAATGGATCTTTTCTGTCCCAGATTATACTTTGTATAGTGGAAAGCAAGGAGAAAACAGTAGAGGAATGGGAAATCCTACCAGCATCTTCAAGGCATACTATAGCATTAACTTTATGCTGACTATCAAAAATAAATTAAATACAGAATCTTTAAACATCACAAAAGCTTGTAATACTGCATTAAGCTCTACATTTTGAGCTGATTGTTTGGGTACTAGAAATGTAAAAGTTTGATCAGGTGTAACTATTGCTGCTGTACCATTATTTGATCCATCAGTAAATATATTTGGAGCATTCATGATAGGTGTTTTTCTTGTCAATTTTGGAAAAATTACAGGATGCGATGACCAAAAAGACAATAAAGGATTAGATGGTAAGTGATTATGAAATGAAACATTAGATTTGCACATGATTATTGCCCAAGTATTTAACTAATTAACTAACTCATCAATTTGATTCAGAGTATGTTGAGTAATAATTTTATTGGGAGCAATCCCAAGCACTCACTTTGCTGCTTTTATTCCTTTGAGTATTAATTGTCCTATAACCTCAGGGTACCTAGTAAGAATAGTGTTACGAGAATAATATAAATGTATCTATAATAATGGACCTTCTTGCAAAAATACTCCTGTAGGAATATTTTTTGTTGGTAGACAATAAATAATAAAGGCAAACTTATATCAATTCTATCCAATTGCATATTTTCCATATATGTTTCAATGATTTTTAATGCCTTTCTTGCTTCAGGCGTTAACATGTACCGTGAATTGGGATATGATGGACCTTTTAGGATATCAAATAAATATCCCAACTCTCCTGTTGGTATACCTAGATAAGGCCTTATCCAATTTATGTCTCCTAATAACTTTTGAAAGTCGTTATGTGATTTGAGTTGATCTACTTGTATTTGAATTTTTGGTGGCGGTACATGGTTGAGGATAATAGAACACCTAAATAATTAATTGGAAAATTTAATTGTACTTTATCTATTGCTATATCTAGATTATTTTTTAATAAGTTTGTAAGTGTGGCATAACATTCTAGCAATGTGTTTTTAGCTTTGTGTGCTAATAATACATCATCCATATAGTGAAATATTTGTAGTTCAGGATTTTGATTTCTAAGTGGCTTGATTACTTTGTTAAAATAAATTTGACACATTGTTGGGCTGTTAGCCATCCCTTGAGGCATTACTTTCCATTCATATCTCTGATCAGAACCTTCATGATTCAGTGCAGGGATAGTAAATGCAAAACGTGGACTATCCTCAGGATGAATTGGAATAATAAAAAAAAAAAACCTTTAATATCTATAAGTAATTTTGTTAAACCCTCCTCCTATGGGCAATTCCTTTTAAAATGTCCTGTTTGTTCACAATTGTAGCATGTTCTTGGCCTGGCATCTAATGCCTGTTTTAGTGCAGCTGCCACAATTTGCCCTTCTTCATTAATGTCTCTGGCATCTAAAGCCTGTTTTACTGCAGTTGCCACGATTTGCTCTTGTTCATTAATGTCTCTACATAATTTAATATATGTGTTTAAATCTTCATGTTTCCATGGTCTAATTATATCTCTGCACCAACTATTCGCTTGCTCATAAGCCAGTTTTTTTAGTAATAGCATTGCTTGTTCTGTTTTCCCAGAACCTCTGGTACCTGTTTGAATAAGCCTATCGACAAATTCAGCATAAAGTTAATTAGCTCCTTGTATTACTTTAGATAATTGACCTTGTAAACCTCCAAGTCCTTGTAAAGTCTTCCATGACTTAATTGCATCTACAGCAATTTATGCACATACACCAGAATCATATGCAATTTGTTGCTGCTGATCCTCATAAGGTCCCTTTCCTAACAACATATCTAGATTTCTCTGAGGATAACCAGCTGCTGCATTTCGCATAGCCGTCTCCTTGCAAAATTCCTCATTGTCAACCTTCCATAACAGGTATTGTCCTCCATTTAGCACAACTTTACACATATTAGCGCAATCCGCTGGCTTCATGTTCAAGTTGTTAATGGTTTCGACCATGCTTACAGTGAAGGGTGCTTGAGGACCATAGGTTGTTACAGCCTCTTTTATCTGCTTCACTGTTTTGAAATTTAAAGCATGGTAAACTCGCTGCCCTCCTACCTCAAATATAGGGCATGTTAATATTTGAGATCTTGTCTCAGGATACCAATTATCAACTGTGGGGGTTGGGGGCTTCCCAGCATATGGAGGTGGCCTTGTTAGTTGGACACTTACATCCTCTGGTGATAGAAAAGTATTAGTAGCAGTCTCCTGTAGAGGTGGTTCTGTTGGTTGGACACTTACACCCTCTGGTGATAGAAAGGTGTTAGTAGTAGTCTCCTGTTGTAAATTTCCCCCTGATGGCTTTTACTGTTTTACACTTTCTTTCTCTGTCTGACTAGCTTGAGAGGCCTTCTCTTTTACATGATTTTTTTCCTCTGTCTGACTGGTTCGAGAGACCTTCTCTTTTACTTGAATTTTTTCCTCTGTCTGACTAACTTGAGAGACCTTCTCTTTTACTTGAATCAATATGTCTTCTCCTTCCTCTACCATTGTCTGAACTGAAGGCTTTTGACTTAAAAAAACAAGATACGAAAGTCCACAATGGCAATGTGCCAACTGGCAGAGTCCCTGGGCTTTTCTTTTCTATTCTTTTTAAATCTTCACCATGATGGTTCCATTGTGATATATTTAACAACTCCTCCTTAAAAAGCCATGGGCTACATTTTTGTATTGTATCAACGTATGCCCTGACAGCTCTTAATTTTACTGGGATGCCTCCTTCCTCTAACAATTTACTTAACACTTTTTCAGTTTGTTTTTTTTTCTAATTTATGATGCCATATTTCTACTATAATACAACCCAACAAGATAACACCAAACAAAACAGAGATAGAATGAAATAAAAATGGAAAAACAAAATATCATTATAGCCTTTCTCTCTATCTGTTCCTCAGACACAAATAGTTTTTCCTCAGATGTGAGCGGTTTTTCTTCCGTCTCACTCGTCTCCAGGGACAGGCAATTTAAAGCAAATGTGAAGCAAAACAAAAGAGGAATCTTAAAATGGCTACCCATCCTCTTGTCCTGCCCTCAGGGGCGAGCAGTTTACCTTATCAGTTACCCTCAGTCGCTCCCCATGCGAGCCACCAAATGCTGCAGTCTGGCTGGGCACAATCAGGAGCCACTTTTCAAAAGAAAGCAACTTTATTTTTAGAACCACACACGCCAAGCAAAAGAGCCTCTCAGGAAAAACCCTCAGAGCCCCAACTGTCACCACCGGCTTCCCACAAGCCTTTCCCTCCCACACAAGCCTCTCTCCACTTCCCACAATCCTCCTGCTCTTGAGGCCGATTGGCTGGGTCACGTGCGGAGTCAAAAAAGTCCCCCAATGAGCAGCTCTGTGATCTGAAAAGGCAGGGAAGCAGCCCAATGAGCATCACCGCAGAGGAGCCAATCAGCTAGATGTTGCTGGGGCCGCTGTGAGCCAAATATCAGCTGGCAGTCTGAAAGGGTGGGGAAACAGCTCAATGAGCATCTCCAATGAGCATCACCGCAGAGGAGCCAATCAGCTAGATCTTGCTGGGGCCACTGTGAGCCAATCATCAGCCGGCAGCTGAAAGTTTGCAGGCAGCTGGAAGTTTGCTGGGCCCCTTAGGCTGCAGCTATGAACAGGAGTTGTATGCACCATTCACTGAAGGTAGTTTTCAGTACTAGGAAACAAATATGTATTTCAGGTGGATGAATATTTCTGACAATAATCTGGTGAAAAGTTGATTATAAATCCACATACTTGAACATGAATAAATTTAGGGAGTGCAAATAAGACATATATATTTCATATTTTGAAAAATCTGTAGAGTGTGTGTGTATACACACACACACACACACACACACACACACACAGATATTAAAATGTAGCAACATATATGCCAATCGAAATTCACCATGAAATACACATCATTCACAGATCCAAACATATTCAATTTACTTAACAGGGATTTATGTATAATGTTGTTCTACTAGGAGGCTCTCCCATAGTTTGAATTTCAGTTCCAACAGCGTTTACGAGGAGTGATTCCTTCTCAAAATTTGTATCTGCAAAGTCAGCCACCTCACAAGAATGTAGGTGTGATACCAGCTGGGATTCGATATGTGCATATAAAAATACATGTGCTGAATAGGCTACACACAAAGGGAGACAGGAATTCACATATTTGTTAACTTTAAAAACACATGGATATCTATTTCAATTAAAAATAGACTGGATTTATAACACCTAACCTTTATCATGCAAAAGGCAAGTTCAAGAATACACCATGCCTCTTCTGAACTGCTTGTATTTCAATTCTGATTTGGTTACTTTTCTGCATCATATTAGAATTAGTAGTCAGAGTGTAGTAGGGTATAAGTTAGTGTCAGGGATTCAGTATTTCAAATGGAAAATTGGAAAATGAATCCAATGTGTATGCAATATGTGTTACACAAATAACTTCCCACTCTAATTCAGAAAATGGCTTGACATAACCTTCGCCCAAAGAAAGACAAAATTAGAGGAGAAGAGTCAGAAAATCTGTAAATACATAGATGGAATGGAAAATTCTCAGAAGTTTAAAACTTTTGAGGCTTTAGAGGAGCTTCCAAAACTTAGGGACAGGGTAAAACTCCACAAACATGGAACTCTACTGGCCTAAAGACTTCTGGAGATACTGACAATGAGGTTGGGCACTTGAAATATACGTTGTTGTCAGGAGCTTTAGCTTCCTTTTTAGTGAGAACATCAAAGCTGAGTCTGCATCTATGTGACCTGGAGGACATGGTTTCCTATTTTTCAATGAACATGAGGCAGCAGTGTTGAATTTTCTCATTGTAGCTAAACTGTGACCACTCAGGGCTAAGTGTCTCCCCATGTGGACTTGAAAGCCATTTGGTCATCCTCCAGTGTTCGTGTTATTTCTTGCTCCTGCACTGGGTGTTTTGTATTTGCTTCAAGGCATATAAGGAGTTCAACTGAGACACAGTCCTGGAGGGTGTCCTGTAATATGTGGGGGGTCAGGGTCTGCAGGAGAATGCAACAACCAGGCTTCTATCCAACATTGCTTGCCCCCTTGATCATAGCAACCAGATTGTGAACATTGCCCTGAAAACTCTCTATATAACAATATGCCTTTATATACAAGGGTGTGCTGGCTGCACCATGTCATTCACAAGCCATTTGGAGCCAGTGTAAGATCCACATGACCCCACCACAGATGTTTTATCACACACCTGCACACCACTGCTCTAGGCCTACTACTCAGAAAGCTCCAACTTACTGACATCTCAGTTCTAGGCACTGTCTGGTACCCTCATGATCAGCAACAGGACATCCTAAGGTTCTCCAGTGCCACCTGGTCATGGAAATTTCAAAAATGAAGTTTTTGAAATTTCATAAATGAAGTTGAAGGCACTGTGGGTTTCAATTCATTCAGGAACCATTAAATGATGAGGAAGCTCATTTCAATGAAAGCTCTGGAGAACTCTCAGATACAAGCCTTCCCAAAGAGTAGGCAAAAGGTCACATTGTGGTCTACAATGTGAGGTCCATGTGTGTTTTTACTCTCAACTATGGCTGCCAATCTTTCAGAATAAAATCATGGCATATCTTGGATGAGATTCCCAGTGCTCTGTGGAAAGCCCCCCTGGGCGTAGATCTCAGTTTCCAAGGACGACTCTCATGGGTGGACTCCTAAAATCCAAACACAATACATGGCAATACTTCTCTGAGGTCAGTTACAGAACACAGTCTCTAAGGGGAATCACACCTGAGTTCAATCCTAGGTGGACCCAGTCATCTCTTCCAAACGCCAAACAAATGACCACAATTAAAATCAAAACACTCCCACATGGCCCTTATCTTCTTCCAATAGACACACATAATAACCATTGGCTGGGGGTTTTCATGAGGGGCGCTGTGCAAGACAGTGTCCAAAATAAACTTCCTTGCCCCTCATTTGCCTAAAGTCAGGGTGTCCTGGACACCCTTCCTGTTAACCATGAGTGATCAAATAGGACTGCTGTTAATACTGTTCCAATTCTCCAATTTGAGGCCTACTGGCTCTGGGGTTTAGATTCTTTATGTGAATTGGAGTTATGAGAAAACCCACGCATCTCTGGGCTAGCCTCTGCAGGGCTTTGAAGAACTCATTTGACCGAAAGATCCCGATTCACAATTGATAAAGGTCAGGATCCTTAGAGGAAGGCGAGAGACTTCATCCACAATGACTGCTCTTTTGGCCATTTTGGTTTTGGATACAGAAGAGATTTTTCTTTAGATCCCTCAGGTGCTGAAAATCTAACCACAGCATCACAGAGGGCAAAGAGGCTTATTCAGACCCATCCCATTTCAAAGCAATTAAGCAAAGAGCCACAGGTGATGCCCATTCATTACAATTTGAAAACTGTTTGCTTCAGCCTTCACCAAGGGGTGGCCTGAGGCAAAGACCTTCCTGACATTCAGGGCAACAGAACAATAGGTAAGCAAAAGGCCCAAAGCAGGGTTTCCCACTGAGACTCTTCTGGTCACGCTGGTATCTGAGTTTTCTGAGATGCTCGCCATTTCCTTCAGCTATCCAGTACATGGCCATGTCACAGAGTTTGGTGGTGGTACATATCTTGAACACAAAACCATTTGCCCATTCTGGACAGTGCCCACAATTCAGGAAGAAAACAGAAACTTAAGGAGATAGGAGGTGTTGCCAATCGAAAAGTCAAACCGCAGTCCATTCACAAATTGGGCAGAATGAATGCTGGGAAGCTTTCTACTAGACAGGACACATCCATTGATACATTCTCTTTTCTAATGTCGACAACCACGGACACAGTGGGATACACAGACCTAGAAACACTCGCCTTGTCAAATGACTTACTAGAAATAGTCCACTCCAAACCAAACAAACTGCTTTTCCTATCAATTCTCAGAACATGTGACAAAGCCACAAACACACACCCACACCCACAAAGGCAACTTCTTTACCCAAGAAGGTCTGTGAATATCCGGAGTGTCCTCTGACTGGTTGGCCATTATTTGTTCCCCCAAAATGGCCTGTCCTGTCTCAGATCTGGTCTCCTTGGCCAACACTGTGAAGTTGTCAGGAGCCAGGGGTGAGCCACTACCTGCTTTTTCATGAAAGACCCCTCTCCAGAGCTTTCCTGGCATTTGGCCATCCTCATATCAGTAGGTACCAAAAAAGACTTACTCTGTTCTTGGTAAATCCAAATAAGTTAGCCCACTGGGACTGTGACTGGGACTGTCTCTGGATGCCAGGCTTCTTGGATCCCAAGTTCAGAGAGCTCCATCACCAATAAATTAGTAAGTTCACTTCCTTCAGGAACTGAATTATGACACTGCCTTGGCAACCACTTTGTTTTAACAGTAGCTTCGAAGGGTCTCATGTGATGGAGGCTGCCTCTACTTCCTGTGACAGTTTCACAAGTTAAAATGGTATATCAACCATAGGCACCTGGGAACAGCTCACCATACAACCCTTGTTTGGTCCGTCTTCTCTACATAAAGAAGAAAGTGGCTGATTCAGACAAATCCCTTCATTCTGAGCAGGTTGTTTGCCATGGAAGATGACTTTTGCTCTCTCAGGTCCTAAATAGCTGCATACATCTTCTCCAAGGATCATTTCTGCATGGACCTTGAGGTTCTCTGCCGGTGGAAGATCCCCTCTATTTCTGTATTGTAAGACAAACTCTGTCCCTGCTCTTCTGTATAGTTAGATTGAGGGAAAAGTGTATAGTAAGGCTTAATAACAGGTTCGATTTGGCTTAGGAATCATTCTGATTGATGAATAATGGTATTGGGTACCTGTGATATTTACAAGAATATACAAGTGAAATATAAGTATGAAAACAGAAATCTAGGTAAGATATGAAGCCCAGAAGAGCATTAGGCCCTTGATTGGGATACTTAGCTTTGAATTTTGTTCTGCACAGATGTGTCAGATAAATCGATATACCATGGCATAGGACCTTGTACCTTGGATGATTGAATGTTGAAGAGAACGTCCAGTCAAACAGGGATAGTCGGTATTATTAGAAAGATAGTTGGTAGGTTTAGGAAGAAGGGTGAGTATAGGATTGGCAGCAAAAGTTCATTAGCAATTGGGTTTCAGATAGAGAGTGAATGTAAAAGTTAGTATATGTGAAGAGTCAGTCACAATGATGAACTGGGGAAAATATATAGGAAAGCAGATATGAATACAGACATTATGAAATCAGACAAAGTATAAAGTCAGTGATAGGATTAGGCATTTTTAACAGGGTTTTTGTTGAATATATAATCTAAGGAAGAAACAAATATGTACTCAACAATAGGATTGACATTTGAGAGCATTAGGCAACCTGCACATAAATGTTTTTAGTAATCCATGCTCACTTTCCATTTAGGCTTTCGTACAATCAAAGTGTGACCTTTGCTTTTTTGTCGAGAATATTACTGTGATAAAATGTATATGGACATCAGGTGACATGAGTATTTCTTCCACCATTTCTGTGAGCAATATTTTGAAGACGTATAAATAAGTGTTGGGTGTAAAATTAGGTGTACCTGGAGTCTTTGGATATAGAGATAATGCATGAATAGACCATCCTGAGAATAAATAATATAACTGGTTCCAACTTTAAATAATTTTTTGAATTGATATATGAAAATATACAGAAAATCTTATATTGCTATACAATCATTCATTCCATCCTGTTACATTCTAATGGTAATATGAGTGTTATGGTTTATCATGAAGAGTGTGTGAGTTTTGCTTCAAAAGTGATTGTGGAAGTCAAAAATAATGTGTTTGGCAAGAAGTCTCATGAAAAGACCAGTCAAGAGACCTGGAGGAATAAATGTGTTCTGAAGAAGGAATTGATTAAACATGAAAAAAAAATCTTATAAATTTGTGAAACTCTGGATGAAATATATATACTATGAGATATATATATATATATATATATATATATATATATATATATATATATATATATATATATTTGAATATATGTAGAATACATAGGTAAAATATATGTATGAAAACAGAAATCTAAGTAAGATTTGAAGCCCAGAAGGGCATTGGTCCCTTGATTGGGACTACTTAGCTTTGAATTACTTTCTGCAAAGTTGTCTCAGATAAATCCATATACAATGACATAGGACCTTGTACCTTGGATGATTGAATGTAGAAGCGAACATCCAGTCAAAAAGGGATAGTTGGTAGCGAAAGTTTAATAAAATAGGTACTTGTCACTTCCTGTGTTTCTGTACGCTTAATAAAACACTGTTGAAATCTTGAGAATTGTTTGCTAATCTTGTTCCCAGAATGTGCTGTCCCCATCTGCCAAACTGCAGATTGTACTCCCTCACCCGGTTAAGCGCTAACCGCCCACTGACCCTTACCCATCAATAAACTTCCCTCCCTGCCCTCTCCAAGAAAATATATAAGCTCTGCTGAAGCTGTTCTCAGGGCTCTCTGCTCTATTCAAGTGAACTCTGACCCCCAGCATGCTGGACCCCCAGTAAATCCTTTGCTGTTGCATGTTAAAGTCTCTTGGTTGTCCCTTCCTCTGACACTAGCCCGACCTTTACATATGGAGGTTCCACAGAGATCAAGCAGCGGTGGACGAGAGACCCCAATGGACCCCCCTCAGATAAGTAAGGCGCCTCTTTCTGGTTTCAGGTTTCAGGTTAGGGTTTGGCAAAATGGCTGTCAATGAAGAGTGTGAGCTCTCTCTGATGGTGGCTGACAGTCGTGTTACAGAACCACAGGCCACGTCCCTGGAGGACGCCTGAGAGGACTCGGGAAATTGAGGAACAATAGTCTCCTTGACTCAGTGATATTTTGTTTCGGATTCAGTATTGCCAGTCCATCGGATTTTGCCGGCTACTCAGTCATGGTCTCAGTGTTGAACGTCCATTGCCTGTCTTTATTGTCTTGTCTTGCCTGTGTCATGTGTCTTGCTTTCACTGTTGGTGTATCTCTCATTATGGAACAGAGCACTTCAATGCCTCTGTCCCTGACCCTTGATCACTATACCAAAGTCCGTTTAAGGGCTCAGAATCTCTTTATTTCAGTAAAGCCCCAGATGTGGCAGACTCTCTGTACCTCAGAATGGCCCACCTTTGGAGTCGGATGGCCCCTAGAAGGATCTTTCTACTTCCCACTAATTTATAATTCAGAGATATTGTCTTTCAGACGTGGCCAGATAGTCATCTGGATCAACAGCCATATATTTTAATTCAGCAGGACCTCTGCAAATTTCCTCCTCAATGGGTCAAGCCTTTCCTTGCCCCTGCCCCCACAATGACTCCTTCCCCCAGGAACTCACAAACACTCTGCTCCTCCTCCTCCTCCACACTCTGTTTTCCCTGTGTCACCAGATTTGAGTCTACTGGACTCTCCTCCCCCTCCTTATCCCCTGCCCTCATCCTCTAACCCCCAACACCCTCTAAGTGATACCCCTGCTGCTGACTCAGCCTCTCCTCCATTGAAGGAAGCTAAGCCGGCCCAGCGCCCTCCAGGTAATTCCCCTGCAGCACACACAGCACCTCCTCCCATGGAGGAAGCTGGCCGTGCTAAAGGAACTCGCTGGCGGTGAATGATTGAAAACCCTGGAACTCTTGGGATGCCTCCCCTTCGACCATATGGACCAATGATTGACAATGGCCATTGGGGGAAAATTCAAGCCTACCAGTATTGGCCGTTCTTCTCTTCAGACCTATGTAACTTAAAAAATTACAATCCCCCTTTTTCCGAGGACCCCACCCGGCTCTCAGGTGTGGTTGAGTCATTGATGTTTTCACACCAGCCTACTTCGGATGACAGCCAACAACTGCTAGGGACTTTCTTCATGACAGAGGAAAAAAAGGGAATTCTCCAGGAAGCTAAAAAAAAATCCTTGGACCAGGTGTGCATCCGACACAACTTACCGACATAATCAAAGCCGGCTTTCCCTTGAACCGACCCAACTGGGACCCCAACACCTTTGAAGGTAGGGAGCATCTGTCCACTTATCGCCGGGCTCTAATAGTGGGTCTCCGAGCAGCCGCTAGTGACCAACTAATTTGGCCAAGGTAAGAGAGATTATCAGGGGCCTGATGAATCTCCCTCTATGTTTCTAGAGAGAATTATGGAGGCATATAGGAGCTATAATCCTTTTTATCGTCAGGCAGAGAATCAAAAGGCATCTGTCACGATGGCCTTTATTGGGCAAACTGCCCTGGATATTAAAACAAAGTTACAAAGCTTAGATTGATTACAAGATATGACTTTGAGAGATTTAGTCAGAGAAGCTGAGAAGGTATACTATAAGAGAGAAACTGAGGAAGTGAAGGGAGAAAATGGAGGATAAAAGAAACAAAAGGCAGAGTAAGGCGTTGACTAAGGTCCAGGTCACAACAACAAATAGGCCAAAAATTAAGAAACAGGGAGACAAGAAGGTATACGTTGGCCCACGACAGAGGCCACCCTTGGCCTCAGATCAAGGTGCCTACTCAAACAAAAAGGACACTGGGCCAAAATTGACATAGAAAGCGACAGCCACGCCAGCCAGCCATTCTGACTCTGGAGGATGACTAAGAAAGTCGGGGCTCAGATCCCCTCCCCGAGCTCAGAGTAACTTTTGAAGTGGAGGGGACCCCAGTAAACTTTGAAGTGGATACAGGGGCAATATACTGAGCCCATAAGGCCACATTGGGCCCTCTATCAAATAAAAAATCTCTATTTCAAGCGGCTAATGGCAGTAAATATCGGGCTTGGACAACTAAGAGGACCATGGACCTGGGAAAAGGAAAAATCCATCACTCCTTCCTAGTAGTCCCAGAATGCCTGGCCCCATTGATCGGCGGAGATCTGCTCACCAAGCTCTGGGCCAAAATAAATTTTAACCCTGAAGGCTCTTAAGTGGAATTTCTAAATCTTTCAGTAAAAACTCCAAGAGCCACGGCTCTAACTATGTCAGTAGAAAATGTACATCAACTCACTCACCTTGGTTCAAAGAAACTGCAGGCATTCCTGAAGGATCAAGAACAGAGTTTTTCACTAACAGACTCACAGTGAAGAAAATAACTGAATGGGTAACAAAAGCCTGTCGGGTTCATCAATTGGTAAATGCTTACCCTTCCAAGCTTCCTGTATGAAAGCACATACGAGGAACCAAACCAGGACAATACTGGGAAGTGGACATTACTGAAATAAAGCCAGCAAGGTATGGACTTAAATATCTCCTAGTATTTGTAGATACATTTTCAGGATGCATTGAAGCCTTCCCCACAAAAAAAAGAAAAAAAAAGAAAAAAAAAAGAAAAGAAATAGCGCAAATTTTGGTCAAGAATATCCTAGAAGATATTTTTCCAAGATACAGCCTGCCTAAGTTAATAGGGTCTGATAATGGACCGGCGTTCATGGCCCAGGTAAGTCAGGGGTTAGCCAGGACCCTGGGGATTAATTGGAAGTTACATTGTGCTTATAGACCCCAGAGTTTAGGACAGGTAGAAAGAATGAACCAAACCATTAAACAGACCTTAACAAAATTAAGCTTAGAGACCGGAATAAAAGATTGTACTATGCTCCTGCCTTATGCATTGTTAAATGAAGAAAATACTCACTCTGATTTTAGTGTAACCTCACCCCGTATGAAATTCTCTATGGTGCCCCTCCTCCAGTAAGGGACCTAACACCAACTCTAAGACCTTACAATCCCTTCCACACCAGCTTGCTTGACAGACTTAAAGCTCTTGAAAGAATTCAGTGACACCTGTGAAAACAGCTGGCCGCTGCCTACCAAACTGGGGACGAGGGGACTCCACATCGATATCAAGTAAGAGACTTTGTCTTCGTAAGACGACATCAGGTGACATCGCTGGAACCCCGCCGGAAAGGACCATTCCAGGTACTACTTATAACACCTACAGTGGTAAAGGTAGATGGAATCACTTCCTGGATACATGCCTCTCATCTCAAGCCTGCGCCCTGTCCAGACATTGACTGGAAACTGGAATTGGCTGGAAACTGGAAAAGACTGGTAACCCTTTCAAATTGCACATTCGCCGTGTGGATAAGGCTATAGACTCTCCCCTTGACCACCAGTATTTCTAACCCTCATCACCCCTTTCAGCAGCGATGGCTGATCACAAATCCTACTGGACAAGAAGTTTAATCAATCTTGCATACAGCCCCCTTAGGGACCTGGTGGCCATCTCTCCACCCAGACATTTGTCAGCTGGCTATATGTCTTTCCTATTCAGATATCCCTGAAGAAGAGGATCCCACTAAAATTCCATTAAATCCCTTCCGTATCATATGTAATGGAAACAAACATTATGGATGTAGGGACACGTGAGCCAGATGCAGGTCGGCTAGCCTAGATTACTATGTTTGCCCGGTGAACTATCAAAGCCACAAACAGCCATGGCTGTGTGTGGGAAAAACTGACTTCTTCTGTAATCAAGGGGATGTGAGCATACAGGGGCTGCACGATGGAACCCAAACTCCTAATCAAATTCAGTACACAGCATTGGCCATATTACCAATAAGATAACCTAAATCGATGGCCCCCAGAGGGGTCTCTAGATCCTCAAATTCTGTGGAACCTTTTTAACTTTGGGAAGGGCTCAAAGGCGTGAAAAGAGATTCCCCTATGTGGAGGCCTTTTCTGTCCTTCGCTCACATCCTGAACTATGCTTCTCCAATAGATCCTCACCCTCAGCCTTCTGCTCTAGTCTCTCTGCTGTCACTCCCACCTCAACAACCTGATTTCTCCCATCCCGTTACTAGATCAACAACCCAAACATCCGCCGGTTCTCAGAACATTGCCCCCTTGCTGAGGTAGCAGGTACTTAGTTACCACTCTACCCACTCACTCCTCTCTTCTCCTGTCAGCACCCATACGGGGTTTCACCAGGTCCTTTTACCAGCTAACCTAAAGCTCAAAACAGCTGAGAAGACCCCTATCCAAGATGTAATAAAAATGGTCTTTAAAGTTGCTTTGTCATCACTGAAAACAGGTTACTAAGAATTTAAAGTTCCTCACAGGCTTTTTGGATACACACTCCCATCTTCCCCTCTTTTCTACCTGTTCTACTGCTCAAGTTTTTGTTGCTAGAAAATCCCAAACCCCTTTCCCATTATTCTTTTACATCTCTCCGTACTCATTCTCAGATCCTTGGAACTTCTCTAAGTCCCGACTTCCCTCTCTTTCCCCTCTGTTCCACACCCACAGAAAAGTCTTAACTGATCTTCTCCAGATGTCTTCACCATGGCTGACTTTAGGACGTTCAGCAAAAGAGTCCCTATAAAAGAGTTCAGTGTAGACAAACTTCCTGTTTTCATGTGGCCCTGTTCTACTTGGCCACTGGCTAAAACAATCAGTACTTGTAAGCTAGACACCCCCTTACTAGTTTTTCACAAAATATGTGAACAAGGCCTCTGACTTTGAGCTGGGGCTTCAAAGAGATGGCTACATTTCTATGATAAAGAAGTTACCAACTGGCTCCATGGTAATAGCTGGCAAGCGGAAAAAAGAAAGGGATGAAATATCTCTCCCCCTCCCAGGTGTCCTTGAAAAGTTAATTTGCTCAGAACAGAGGAAAAAAACTTAAAAAAACTGCTTTTTGTTAATTTCTGCTGACTGTGAACTTCTGAGCACATTCCCTTACATGTTGGGTACAAAATTCTGAAACTTCCTAAACTTGGGGTTCATGGGATTAATTGATTACAACAGAAGCAATGCCCTCTGAATCCGTTTGCAACCAAATAGGACTGTTTCCCTAGCTTTGGTGCTATCTTAGGTGCCTTGTCTTGACTGTTCCTACAACAGTATAATTCTATATACTTAAACATTTTTATGTTTTCATTAAATGGTCAACAGTGGTGATTAAATGTGTAATGGTGCAGAGGTTACCCAGAGTGCTCTATCATGATGCAGGTTCATTTGAAGATCAAACAGGGGGGCATACAAGCCGGTTCCACAGGGAACATATATCCCTCACTTCAGCCATCCTATTAGGAATACGAGTTGCTGCAGGGGAGGTCACAGGAACCACTGCCTTGGTCCATGGTACAGAGCAAAATACCCAATTAGAAGCAGCAATAGACCAAAACTTAAAGATATTAGAAACCTCCATCACAGCTTTGTGGGAATCTTTAACCTCTCTCTCTGATGTTGTTTCATACAACAATCGAGGGTTGGACCTCCTCTTCATGAGAGAATGGTGCCTTTGTGCTGCATTGAGGGAAGAATGTTATTTTTATGGCAACAATACTGGAGTTGTAAAAAATTTATGAGTAAAATAAAAGGATGCCTTGAAGAGTGTCAACGAAAGAGAGAGGCCCAAAAAGGGTGGTTTGAGTCTTGGTTCACACAGTCCCCCTGGTTAACTATACGTTTATCAACCTTGGCCAGTCCAATAATAATACTCACATTCTTGCTAACTATAAAACCCTGTTTGCTCAACCATGTATTTTCATTTCTCCAAGCTCAAATTAGACAAGTTAAACTTATGGTAATACCCCACTAGCAGACATAGAATGTGACACCACTCCAATGATCACTTTTATGATTAAAAGTAGCCAGAAGAAGACGTGGGGAATGAAAGGTTAATAAAATGGTACTTGTCACTTCCTCTTTTTCTGTATGCTTAACAAAACACTGTTGAAATCTTGAGAACTGTTTGCTAATCTTGTTCCCAGAATGTGCTGTCTCCAACTTACAAAATATATAATGTATTCCCTCTCCCGGTTGCATGCAAACTGACCACTCGCCCTGACCCATCAATAAACTTCCCTCCCTGCCCTCTACAAGGAAAACACATAAGCTCTGCTTAAGATGTCCTCAGGGCTCTCTGCTCGATTCAAGGGAGCTCTGAGCCCCAGCATGCTGGACCCCCAATAAACCCTTTGCTGTTCCATGAGACAGTCTCTTGGTGGTCTCTTCCTCCAACGCTCACCTGAACATTACTTGGATGATTGAATGTAGAAGAGAACATCCAGTCAAAAAAGGATAGTCGGTAGGATTAGGAAGATAGTCGGTATGTTTAGGAAGGAGAGTGAGTATAGGATTTGGAACAAAAGTTTTTTAGCAATAGGGTTTTGGTTAGAGAGTGAATGTAAATGTGAGCACATATGAACCATCACAATGATGAACTGGGGAAAATATGTAGGAAAGCAGATATCAATAGAGACATTACGAAATCAGGCAAAGTATAAAGTGTGTGATAGAATTAGGCATTTTCAACAGGGTTGATTTTGGATATATTATCTTAGGAAGAAACGAATATATTGTCACAAATAGGATTGACTTTTGAGAGCATTAGGCAACCTGGACATGGATGTTTTTAGTAATCCATGTTCACTTTACATTTAGGCTTTGGTAGAAACATAAGTGTGACCTTTTCTTTTTGTGTCCAGAATATTACTGGGTTAAATTGTATATGTAGATCAGGTGACATGAATATTTCTTCCACCATTTCTGGGAGCCATAATTTGAATACGTATAAATTAGTATTGAGTTTACAATGAGGTGTACCCTGTGTCTATGAATATAGGGACAATGCATGAATAAACTATACTGTGAATAAATTATATAACTGGTTCCACTTTAAATAATGGATTGATTTGATATCTGAAAATATATAAGAAATCTTATACTGATATACAATCATTCATTCCATCCAGTTATACATCTAATGTTAATATTAGGGTTATGGTTTATCATGAACGGTGTGTGAGTTTTGCTTCAAAAGGGATTATGGAAATCGAAAATAATGGGTTTGGTAAGAAGTCTCATGAAAACACCAGTCAAGAAACATGGAGGAATACATGTGTTCTGAAACAGAAAATTATTGAAAGTGAAACACATACCCATAATTTTGCTAACTTGTGGATGAAATATATACTCTATTATGTGCTTTACCTGAAGAAATAGTAATGTACCAGTGGCGAATAAGAATGAACATGAAAATACACATCATGTCCCATATGAATCTACTTGCATTAATGAGAAACTGGGTCAATTATTGTAGAAATATTAGGATATGTATGCACCATTCACTGAAGTTAGTTTTCATTACTAGGAAGCAAATATGTATGTCAGGTGGATGAATATTTCAGAGAATAACCTTTTGAAATGTTGACTATGAATCCACATACATGAATATGAAAAAATTTAGGGAGTGTATAATAAGGCATATATATTTTATATTTTAAAAAAATCTGGATTGTGTATATATACACACAGAGAGAGAGAGAGAGAGAGAGACATTAAAAAGTAGCAATATATATGCCAATCGAAATTCACCATGATATATATATCTTACACAGATAGAAAAATATTCAATTTACTGAACATGGATTTATGTATAATATTGTTCAACTAGGAGGCTCACACATAGGATGAATTTTCAAATCCCATAGCATTTAGGTGGAGTGATCACTTCTCATCATTTGTATCTGTCAAGTCAGACACCTCACAAGAACGTATGTGTGATACCAGGTAGTATTCTATATTTGCATTTAAAAATAGATGTGCTCAATAGGTTACATAAAATGGGAGAGAGGAATTCACATATTTGTTAAATTTAAAAATACATGGAGAACTATTTCAATTTAAATCGACTAGATTTATAGCACCTACATTTTGTCATGCAAAAGCCATGTCCAACTATACACCATGCCTCCTCTGAACTGCTTGTATTTATATTCTGTTTGGGTTATTTTTCTCCATCTTATTAGGATTAGTAGTCAGAGACAAGTAGGGTATGGGTTAGTGTCACGAATTCAGTATTTCAAATGGAAAATAGGAAAATAAATCCAATGTGTATGCAAATATGTGCCACAAAAAATATTCCCACTCTCATCCAGAAAAATGCCTTGAAATTATCTTCGCCCCAGGTAAAACACAATTAGAAAAGAAGAGTTAGAAAATCTGTGAATACATATATGGAATGGAAAATGCTCAGGAGTTCACAACCTTGGAGGTGGTAGAGGAGTTTCCAAAAGTAAGGGACAGTGTAAACACTCCACAATCATGGGGCTATGCTGGCCTAAAGACTTCTTGAGAAACTGCCTCTGAGTTTGGGCATTTGAAATATATGTTGTTGTCAGGAGCTTTAGCTTCCTTTGAAGTGAGACCATCAAACCTGGGTCAGTATCTATGTGACCTGGAGGACATGGTTTCTTATTTTCCGATGAACATGAGGCAGCAGTGCTGAAGTCTCTTTGTAGGTAAACTGTGGCCTCTTAAGGCAAAGTGACTCCCCGTGTGGACTTTGAAGCCATTTGGTCATCCTCCACTTTTCGTGGTGTTTTTTGCTGCTGCACTGGGAGTTTGGTATTTGATTCATGACATACAAGGAGTTCAACTGAGACACAGTGCATGAGGGAGTCTTGTAACGTGTGGTGGGTCAGGCTCTGCAGGAGAATGCACCAACTGGGCTTCTATCCCACATTGCTTGCCGCCTTGACCATAGCAACCTAATTCTGAACATTGCAGTGAAAACTCTGCATATAACAAGATGCCTTTTCATATAATGGTCTCCTGGCTGCATCAAGTCAGTCACAAGCCATTTGGACGCCAATGGCAGATCCACATGGCCACATCACAGATGTATTATCACACACCTGCCTACCACTGCTCTAGGCCCACTACTCAGCAGGCTCCAACTTACTGGCATCTCTGTTCTACACCATTTTCATGAAACCCAGTCAATCAAGGCACTGTCTGTTACACTCATGATCAGCAACAGGACATCCAATGGTTCTCCAGTGCCATCTGGTCATTGGGAACTTCAAAAATTTCATGGTGTTTATCTTTCCATTTTTCAAGAATGAAGTTGGAGGCACTTTGGGGTTTCCATTCATCCAGGAACCATTACATGGGGAGGAAGCTAATTTCAATGAAAGCTCTGAGGAACTCTAACAGGCAAGGCTTCCCAAACACTGGCCAAAATGTCACATGAAGCCAGGCCCATTGAGGTCTACAACGTGAGGTCCATGTGTCTTTTGACTCTAACTATGGCTGCCAAGTTTTTCAGAATAAAATCATGTGATATCCTTGCTGAGATTTTCAGCTCTCTGTGGAAAGCCATCCTGGGCCTAGATCTCAGGTTTCAAGGGCAACTCTCATGTGTGGCCTCCTACAATGCCAACACAATTAATGGCAATACTTCTCTGAGGTCAGTTCCAGAACTCAGTCTCCAAGGAGAATCACACCAGAGTTCAAGCCCATGTGGACCCTGTCATCTCTTCCAACCGCCACACAAATGACCACAATTAAAACCAAAACATTCCCACATGGCCCTCATCTTCATCCATATAGGCACTCATCATAAACTCTGGCTGGAGGTTTCCATGAGGGATGCAGCCCAAGACAGTGTCCAAAATATCCACCATTGCCCCTCATTTGTCTAAATTTATGGTGGTCTGGAAACCCTTTCTGTGAACCAAGAGTGATCAAATAGGCGTGCCGTTAATACTGCTCTGCTTCTCCAATTTGAGGCCTACTGACTGTCAGGTATAGATTGCTTATGTGATTTGGCATCATGAGAGAAACCAAGCACTTATGCAGGACTTTGAATAACTCATTTGACCTATAGGAATCCTATTCTCACTTGATGGACGTCAGGAACCTAACAGAGGAAGGCAAGAGACTTCATCCACAATGACTGATCCTTTTGCCATTTTGGTTTTGGATGCACACATGGGATCTTCTTTAGATTTATCAGGAGCTGAGAATCTTAGCCACAGCCTCAACCAGGGCCTAGTGTCTGATTAAGACACATCCCTTTCCAAAGAAATTAAGCAAAGTGCCACAGGTGATGCCCATTCATTTCCATTTGAAAACTGTTTCTTCAGGCTTCAAAAAGGGGTGGCCTGAAACAAAGACCTTCCTGACATTCAAGGCAACAGAACCATAGGTAAGCAAATGGCCCAAAGCAGGGTTTCTCCAATGAGACTTTACTGGTCACACTAATATCTGAGATGTTCCCATTCCCTTCAGCTATCAAGAACATGGCCATGTCACAGAGCATGGAGGTTGTACATATCTTGGACAATAAATCATGAGCTCATTCTGGAGAGTGGCCAGAATTCAGGAAGAAAACTGGAACTTAGGAAGTTAGTAGTTGTTTCCTATCCATAAGACAAGCCACAGTCTATTCATCACTTATGAACGATGAATGCTGGGAAGCTTTCTACTAGACAGGACACCTCCATTGATGCATTCTCTTTTCTAATGTCTAAAACCATGGACACAGTGGATACACAGACATAGAAACACTCGCCTTGTCAAAAGAGTTACTATCAACAGTAGACTCCAAAGCAAATGAACCACCTTTTTTACCTATTCGCAGAATATGAGACAAAACCACAAACTCACACCCACACACATAAAGTCACCTCATTCCCAAAAGTGGATCTGTGACTATCTGGAGTGTCCTCTGACTGGTGGGCCATACTATGTTCCTCTCGAAATGGCCTTTCCTCTCTCAGATTTTGTCTCCTTGGCAAACTCTGTGATGCTTTGAGGAGCCTGCAGTTAGCCACTACCTGCTATCTCAGGAAAGGCCTCTCTTCAGAGCTCAATTGGCATTTGGCCATCCTCAAATCAGTAGGTACCAAGAAGGTCTGAATCTGTACTTGGTTAATACAAACAAGTGAGCCCACTGGGACTGGGACTGGGACTGGCTCTCGGTTCCTGGCTTCTTGCATCACAATTTCAGAGAGTTCCATCACCAAGGAAGTTGGCTAGGACACTTCCTTCAGGAACTGAATGAGGTCACTGCCTTGGCAACAACTTTGTCCTAACCGTTGCTTCCAAGGGTTCCATGAGATGGAGGCTGCTCCTACTTTGTGTGACAATTTGACTTGTTACAATGGTATATCAAAATAGGCACCTGGGAACAGCTCTCCACGCAGGCCTGCTTAGGTCCATCTTCTCTACATTAAGAAGAGAATGGCTGATGCATACACATCCCTTCGTCCTGTTCAGGTTGTTTGCCATGAAGATGGATTTTGCTCTCTCAGATCCTTCATAGCTGCCTACATCTTCTCCAGGGATCATTTCTGCATCGAACTTTGAGGTTCTCAGCAGTTGGAAGATACCCTACATTCCTGTATTGTAAGGCGAACTCTGTCCCTGCTCTTTTGTAATTTTAGATTGAAGCAACAGTGTATGGTTAGGGTTAATAACAGGTTCGATTTGGGCAAGGAATCATTATGCGGGATGAATAATGGTATTGGGAACCTGCAATATTTATAGGAATATAGAGATGAAATATAAGTATGAAAACAGAAATCTAGGTAAGATTTGAAGCTCAGAAATGCATTGGGCAACTGATTGCGATACGTAGCTTTGAATTACGTTCTAGATACATGTTTCAGAAAAATCGATATACAATGGCATAGGATCTTGTACCTTGGATGATTGAATGTAGTAGAGAACATCTACTCAAAAAGGGATAGTCGATAGGATCAGGAACATAGTCAGTATGTTTCGGAAGAAGAGTGAGTATAGGATTTGGACCAAAGTTCATAAGCAATAGGGTTTCGGTTAGAGAGTGAATGTCAATGTCAGCACATGTGAAGGGCCAGTCACAATGTTGAACTGGAGAAAATATGTAGGAAAGTAGATATCAATAGAGACATTAGGAAATCAGGCAAAGTACAAAGTGAGTGAAAAAATTAGACATTTTCAATGGTATTGAGGTTGAATATATAATCTTAGGAAGAAACAAATATGTAGTCACCAACAGGATGATCATTTGAGAGCATTAGGCAACCTGGACATGGATGTTTTTAGTAATCCATGTTCAGTTTCCGTTTAGGCTTTGTTACAGTCATACGTGTGACTTTTGCATTTTGTGTCCAGAATACTACTGTGATAACATGCATATGTAGATCAGGTGACATGAGTATTTCTTACACCATTTCTGGGAGCAATATTTTGAAGATGTATAAATTAGTATTGGGGGTACAAGAGGTGTAACCTGTGTCTATGAATATAGAGATAATGCATGAATAGACCATACTGTGAATAGATAATATAACTGGTTCCACTTTACAAAATGTATTGAATTGATATCTGAAAATATATAAGAAATCTTATATTAATATAAAATCATTCATTCCAACCAGTTATACATCTAATAGTGATATTATAGTTATGATTTATCATGCAGTGTGTGTCCATTTTGCTTCAAAAGTGATAAAGGAATTCGAAAATAATGTGTTTGGAAAGAAATCTCATGAAAAGATCAGTCAAGAAACATGGAGGAATCCATGTGTTCTAAAGCAGGAAGTGATTGAAACTGAAACAAATGCCTATAAATTTGCTAACCTGTGGAGGAAATATATATCCTATGATGTGCATAAACTGAAGAAATTGTAATGTCCCAGTGTTGAATAAAAATGAACATCGATAAACACATCATGTCCCATAGGCATCTACTTGCATTGATGATAAACTGTGTCAGTTACTATAGAAATATTAGGATTTGTATGCACCATTCACTGAAGTTAGTTTTCAGTACTAGGAAACAAATATGTATTTCAGGTGGATGAAATTTTTTGAGAATAATCTTGTGAAAAGTTGATTATAAATCCACATTCATGAACATGAATAAAATTAGGGAGTGTATATAAGACACATATATTTCATATTTTGAAAAATAGAAGGAGAGAGTGTGTATATATATATATATATATATATATATATATATATATACATATATATATATATATATACACACACACAGACACACACACATACACACCCAGAAACATTAAAAATAGCAATATATGCCAATCAAAATTCACCATGAAATATATATCATCCACAGATCCAAAAATATTCATTGTACTGAACATGGATTCCTGTATAATTTTATTCAACTAGGAAGCTCACCCATAGGTTGAATTTTCAGTTCCAACGACATTTAGAAGGAGTGATCTTTTCTCTCAATTTGTATCTGCCAAGTTAGCCACCTCACAAGAATGTACGTGTAGTACCAGGTAGGATTCTCTATGTGTATATAAAAATATATATTGCCTATATATAGGCTACAGAGAAAGAGAGACAAGAATTCACATATTTGTTATCTTTAAAACCACATGGACAACTATTGCAACAAAAAATTGTCTAGATTTATAACCCCTAACCTTTAAAATGCAAAAGGCAAGTCCAACTATACACCATGCCTCCTCTGAACTGCTTGTATTTCTATTATGTTTGGGTTATTTTTCTGCCTCATATTAGGATTAGTAGTCAGAGACTAGTAGGGTGTGGTTTAGTGTCAGAGATAAAGTATTTGAAATGGAAAATTGGAAAATGAATCCAATATGTATGCAAATATGTCCTACACAAAAGTCTTCCCACTGTCATCCAGATAAATCCTTTGACATTACCTTCACCCCATGTAAGATGCAATTCGAAGAGAAGAGTTAGAAAATCTGTGAATACATATCTGGAATGGAAAATGCACAGGAGTTCACAACCTTGGAGGTGGTAGAGGAGTTTCCAAAAGTAAGTGACTGTGTAAACACTCCACAAACATGGAACTCTGCTGGCCAATAGCCTTCTTGTAAAACTGCCTCTGAGTTTGGACACTTGAAATATATCTTGTTGTCTGGAGCTTTAGCTTCATTTCTGGTGAGACCATCAAACCTGGATCTGCATCTATGTGACCTGGAGGACATCGTTTCTTATTTTCCATTGAACATGTGGTACCAGTGTTGATTTCTCTCTTTGTTGGTAAACTGTGGCCACTGGAAGCTTATTGTCTCCCTGAGTGGACTGTGAAGCCATTTTGTCATCCTGCCCTTTTTGTGGTGTTTCTTTCTTTCTTTTTTTAATTTTATTTTTTTATTGGTTGTTCAAAACCCTACAAAGCTCTTGACATATCAAATTTCATACATTAGCATACATTAGCTTCAAGTGAGTTATGAACTCCCTTTTTTGCCCCAAGTACAGATTGCAGAATCACATGGGTTACACATCCACATTTTTACATAATACCATAATAGTAACTGTTGTTTTCTGCTACCTTTCCTATCCTCTACTATCCCCCCTCCCCTCCCCTCCCATCTTCTCTCTCTACCCCTTCTACTGTAATTCATTTCTCACCTTGATTATTTTCCCATTCCAATTACAACCTCTTATATGTAATTTAGTATAACAATGAGGGTCTCCCTCCGTTTCCATGCAATTCCCCTTTTCTCTCCCTTTCCCTCCCACCTCATGTCTCTGTTTAATGTTAATCTTTTCTTCCTGCTCTTCCTCCCTGCTTTATTCTTAGTTGCTCTCATTATATCAAAGATGACATTTGGTATTTGTTTTTTAGGGATTGGCTAGCTTCACTAAGCATAATCTGCTCTAGTGCCATCCATTTCCCTGCAAATTCCAAGATTTTGTCATTTTTTAGTGCTGCGTAATACTCCATGGTGTATAGATGCCACATTTTTTTAATCCATTCATGCATTGAAGGGCATCTGGGTTGGTTCCACAATCTAGCTATTGTAAATTGTGCTGCTATGAACATCGATGTGGCAGTATCCCTGTAATACGCTCTTTTAAGGTCTTCAGGGAATAGTCCGAGAAGGGCAATAGCTGGGTCAAATGGTGGTTCCATTCCCAGCTTTCCCAGGAATCTCCATACTGCTTTCCAAATTGGCCGCACCAATTTGCAGCCCCACCAGCAATGTACAAGAGGACCCTTTTCTCACTCCAGTAAGATTGGCAGCCATTATGAAATCAAACAACAACAAGTGCTGGCGAGGTTGTGGTGTTTCTTGATGCTGCAATGGGAGGTTGGTATTTGCTTCATGAAATACAAGGAGTTCAACTAGGATATAGGGCTGGAGGGAGTTCTGTCACGTGTGTTGGGTCAGGGTGTGCAGGAGAATTCACCAACCAGGGTTCTATCCCACATAACTTGCCCCCTTGACCATAGCAACTTGATTGTGAACATTGCCCTGAAACCTCTCCATATAACAAGATGCCTTTTCATATAATGGTTTGCTGGCTGTACCAAGTCAGTCACAAGCTATTTGGAAGCCAATGGCAGATCCACATGGCGACACCACAGTTGTATTATCACACACCTGCCCACCACTGCTCTAGGCCCACTACTCAGCAGGCTCCAACTTACTGGCATCTCTGTTCTGCACCATTTTCATGAAACCCAGTCAATCAAGGCACTGTCTGTAACACAACAATCAAGCCACTGTCTGCAACGGAACATCCAATGGTTCTCCAGTGCCACATGGTCATTGGGAATTTCAAAAATATCATGGTATTTATCTATCCATTTTTCAAGAATGAAGTTGGAGGCACTTTGGGGTTTCCATTCTTCAAGGAACCATTACATGGGGAGGAAGCTTATTTCAATGAAAGCTCTGAGGAACTCTAACAGGCAAGGCTTCCCAAACACTGGCCAAAAGGTCACATGAAGCAAGGCCTATGGAGGTCTACAACGGGAGGTCCATGTGTCTTTTGACTCTTAACTATGGCTGCCAAGTTTTTCAGAATAAAATTATGCGATATCCTTGCTGAGATTTTCAGTTCTCTGAGGAAAGCCATCCTGGGCCTAGATCTCAGGTTTCAAAGGCAACTCTCATGTGTGGCCTCCTACAATGCCAACACAATTCATGGCAATACTTCTCTGAGGTCAGTTCCAGAACTCAGTCTCTAAGAGGAATCACACCTGAGTTCAAGACCATGTGGACCCTGTCATCTCTTCCAACCACCACACAAATTACCACAATTAAAACCAAAACATTCCCACATGGCCCTCATCTTCAGCCGTATAGACACTCATCATAAACTCTAGCTGGAGGTTTCCATGAGGGGCGCAGCCAAAGACAATGTCCAAAATATGCACCCTTGCCCCTCATTTGTCTAAATTCAGTGTGGCCTGGACACCCTTCCTTTGAACCAGGAGTGATCAAATAGGCCTGCTGTTAATGCTGCTCTGCTTCTCCAATTTGAGGCCTATTGACAGTCAGGTATAGATTCATTATGTGATTTGGCATCATGAGAGAACCCAAGTACTTCTGCAAGATTTGAATAACTCATTTGAACCATAGGAATCCTATTCTCACTTGATGGAGTTCTGGAACCTATCAGAGGAAGGCAAGAGACTTCATCTACAATGACTGATCTTTTTGCCATTTTGGTTTTGGATGCACACATGGGATCTTCTTTACATCTATCAGGAGCTGAGAATCTTAGCCACAGCCTCAAACAGGGCCTAGTGTCTTATTAAGACACCATCCTTTTCAAAGCAATTAAGCAAAGAGCCACAGGAGATGCCCATTCATTTTCATTTGAAAACTGTTTCTTCAGGCTTCACAAAAGGGTGGCCTGAGGCAAAGACCTTCCTGACATTAAAGGCAATAGAACCATAGTTAAGCAAATGGACCAAAGCAGGGTTTCTCCACTGAGACTTTACTGCTCACACTGATGTCTGAGTTTTCCTAGATGTTCCCATTCCCTTCAGCTATCAAGAACATGGACATGTCACAGAGCTTGGAGGTGGTACATATCTTGCACAATAAATCATGAGCCTATTCTGGAGAGTGGCCAGAATTCAGGAAGAAAACAGGAACTTAGGATGTTAGTAGGTGTTTAAGATCCATAAGGCAAACCACAGTCCATTCATCAATTGAGCAGGATGAATGCTGGAAAGCTTTCTACTAGACAGGACACCTCCATTGATGCATTCTCTTTTCTAATGTCTAAAACCACGGACACAGTGGATACACAGACATAGAAAGTCACCTTGTCAAAAGACTTACTAGAAACAGTCGACTCCAAACCAAACCAACCACCTTTCCTACCTATTCTCAGAACATGAGACAAAACCTCAAACTCACACCCACACACTAAGGCACCTCCTTCCCAAAAGTAGGTCTGTAACTATCCGGAATGTCTTCTGACTGGTGGGCCATACTATGTTCCCCACAAAATGGCCTCTCCTGTCTCAGATCTTGTCTCCTTGGCCAACTCTGTGATGCTTTGAGGAGCCAACCGTTAGCCACTACCTGCTATCTCAGGAAAAGCTTCTCTTCAGAGCTCTACTGACATTTGGCCATCCTCACATCAGTAGGTACCAAGAAGGTCTGATCTGTACTTGGTAAATCCAAACAAGTGAGTCCACTGGGACAGGGACTGGGACTGGCTCTCGGTGCCTGGCTTCTTGCATCAAAATTTCCGAATGTTCCATCACCAAGGAAGTTAGGTAGTCACTTCCTTCAGGAACTGAAAGAGGTCACTGCCTTGGCAACAACTTTGCCCTAACCGTTGCTTCCAAGGGTTCCATTAGATAGAGGCTGCCCCTACTTCCTTTGAAAATTTGACTAGTTTCAATTGTATATCAAAATAGGCACCTGGGAACAGCTCTCCATGCAGGTCTGGTTAGGTCAATCTTCTCTACATTATAAAGAGAGAGGCTGATGCATACACATCCCTGTTTCCTGTCTAGATTGTTTGCCATTGAAAATGGCTTTTGTTCTCACAGGTCCTTCATAGCTGCTGACATCTTCTCCAGGGATTATTTCTGCATCGAACTTTGAGGTTCTCAGCAGTTGGAAGATACCCTACATTCCTGTATTGTAAGGCGAACTCTGTCCCTGCTCTTTTGTAATTTTAGATTGAAGCAACAGTGTATGGTTAGGGTTAATAACAGGTTCGATTTGGGTAAGGAATCATTATGCAGGATGAATAATGGTATTGGGAACCTGCAATATTTATAAGAATATAGAGATAAAATATAAGTATGAAAACAGAAATCTAGGTAAGATTTGAAGCTCAGAAATGCATTGGGCAACTGATTGCGATACGTAGCTTTGAATTACGTTCTAGATACATGTTTCAGAAAAATCGATATACAATGGCATAGGATCTTGTACCTTGGATGATTGAATGTAGTAGAGAACATCTACTCAAAAAGGGATAGTCGATAGGATCAGGAAGATAGTCAATATGTTTCGGAAGAAGAGCGAGTATAGGATTTGGACCAAAGATCTTTAGCAATAGTGTTTCCGTTACAGAGTGAATGTCAATGTCAGCACATGTGAAGGGTCAGTCACAATGTTGAACTGCGGAAAATATGTAGGAAAGTAGATATCAATAGAGACATTAGGAAATCAGGCAAAAGTATCAAGTGAGTGAAAAAATTAAACATTTTCAACAGTTTTGAGGTTGAATATATAATCTTAGGAAGAAACAAATATGTAGCCAGCAATAGTATTGACATTTGAGAGCATTAGGCAACCTGGTCAGGGATGTTTTTAGTAATCCATGTTCAGTTTACCTTTAGGCTTTGGTACAATCATACGTGTGGCTTTTGCATTTTGTGTCCAGAATATTACAGTGATAACATGCATATGTAGATCAGGTGACATGAGTATTTCTTCCACCATTTCTGGGAGCAATATTTCAAATATGTATAGATTAGTATTGGGGGTACAACCAGGTGTACCCTGTGTCTATGAATATAGAGATAATGCATGAATAGACCATACTGTGAATAAATAATATAACTTGTTACACTTTAAACAATGTATTGAATTGATATCAGAAAATATATAAAAAATCTTTTATTGATATATAATCATTCATTCCAACCAGTAATACATCTAATGGTGATATTACAGTGATGGTTTATCATGAAGTGTGTGTCCGTTTTGCTTCTAAAGTGATAAAGGAAATCGAAAATAATGTGTTTGGATAGAAGTCTCATGAACAGACCAGTCAAGAAACATGGAGGAATACATGTGTTCTGAAGCAGGAAGTGATTGAAAGTGAAACAAATGCCTATATATTTGCTAACCTGTGGAGGAAATATATATCCTACGATGTGCATAAAATGAAGAAATTTTAATGTCCCAGTGTTGAATAAAAATGAACATCAATATACACATCATGTCCTATAGGAATCTACTTGCTTTGATGATAAACTGTGTCAGTTACTGTAAAAATATTAGGGTTTGTAAGCACGATTCACTGAAGTTAGTTCTCAGGACGAGGAAACAAATATGTATTTCAGGTGGTTGAACGTTTCTGAGAATAATCTTATGAAAAGTTGATTTTATATCCACATACATGAATATGAATGAATTTAGATAGTGTTTAATAAGACACATGTTTTTCATATTTTGAAAAATCTAGAGAGTATATATATATATATATATATATATATATATATATATATATATACACATATAAAACTCATGGAGAAATATTACAATGAAAATTTGACAAGATTTATAACACATACCCTTGATAAAGCAGAAGGCAATTCCAAGTATATACCATGCCTCCTATTAAAGGCCTGTATTTCTATTCTGTTAGTTTTCTTTTTATCCATCATATTAGCATTAGTAGTCAGAGTCTATTAGGGTATGTGTTAGTGTCGGGGATCAGTATTTCAAATGAAAATAGGAAAATAAATCTAATGTGTATGCAAATATGTGCTACACAAAAATCTTGCCACTCTCATCCAGAACAATTCCTTTACATTAACTTCACTCCAAGTAAGACACAATTAGTGGAGAGGAGTTCGAAAACCTGTGATTACATATGTGGAACTGAAAATGTTCAGGAGTTCACAACATTGGATGTGGTAGAGCAGTTTCCAAAAGTAAGGGAGAGGTTAAACACTCCACAAACTTGGAGCTCTGCTGGCCTTAAGACTTCTTGAGCAAATGCCTCTCAGGTTGGGAACATGAAATATATGAAGTTGTCAGGAGACTTAGCTTCCTCATTGTGACACCATCAAATGTGGGTCTGCATCTATGTGACCTGGAGGAAATGGTTCCTTATGTTCTAATGAACATGAGGCAGCAGTTCTGAATTCTTTCTTGGTAAACTGTGGCCACTGGGAGTTAAGTGTCTCCCCGTGTGGTCTGTGAAGCCATTTGGTCATCCTCCATTTTTGTGGTGTTTCTTACTGCTGCACTGGGAGTTTGGAATTGGCTTAATGAAATACAAGGAGTTCAACTGGGACACAATTCTGGAGGGAGCTCTGACACGTGTGATTGGTCAGGGTCTTCAGGAGAATGTTCGAAACATGGGTCTATCCCACATAGCTTTCCCCTTGACTATAGCAACCAGATTCTGAACATTGCCCTGAAACCTCTCAATAAAACAAGATGCCTTTACATATAAGGGTCTGCTGCCTGCACCATATCAGTCACAAGTATTTTGGAAGCCAAAGGCAGATCCACATGGTCCCACCACAGATATTTATTCACAAATGTATAGTCCACTGCTCTAGCCCCAATACTCAGCAGGCTCCAACTTACTGACATCTCGGTTCTATACAATTTCATGACAACCAGTCAATCAAGGAACTGTCTGGTACACACATGATCAGCAACAGGACATCGAAAGTTTCTCCAGTGACACCTGGTCATGGAAATTTCAAAAATTTCATGGTATTTGTATAGCCATTTTTCAAGGATGATGTTGGAGGCACTGTGGGTTTCAATTCATTCAGGAACCATTAAATGGTGAGTAAGCTCATTTCAATGAAATCTCTGAAGAACTCTGACAGGCAAGGCTTCCCAATGAGTGCCCAAAAGTTCACATGAAGCCAGGCTCATTGAGGTCTACAATATGAGGTACATGTGTGTTTTGAGTCTCAACTATGACTTCAAAGTCTTTCAGTAAAAAAATCATGTGTTACCCTGGCTGAGATTCCCAGTGCTCGGTGGAAAGCCACCCTGGGCCTAGATCTCAGTTTCCAAGGGCTAATCTCATGTGTGGCCTCCTATTATCCCAAAACAATTCATGGCAATACTTCTCTCAAGTCAGTTCCATAACTCAGTCTCTAAGGAGTATCAGAGCAGAGTTCAAGCCCTGGTGGACCAAGTCATCTCTTCCAACCGCCACACAAATGACCACAATTAAAACCAAAACACTCCTACATGACCCTCATCTTCTTCCATAAAGACACTCATCATAACATATGGCTGGAGGTTTCCATGAGGGGCACAGCCCAAGACAGTGTCCAAAATAAGCTCCCTTGCCCCTCATTTGCCTAAAGTCAGGGTGGCTTGGACACCCTTCTTGTGAACCAGGAGTGATCTTTAAGGGTAAAAAAAATTGAAATTAAAGTGTAAAAGTTAAAGTGTAAAAGACCGGGTTTGTAAAGTTTCTAAGATTCAAGGCCTGATTTAAAATGTAAAGGACCAGGTATTGTTAAGTTCCTATGCTACATGAAAAATCTGAAATTCCTGTTACTTGTAGGACAATTTCTGGACTGCCCAGTAAATATTCCCTCTGATCGCCTGGTTGTTTAATAACCTAGGACCCTGTGTGGCTTGGCACATATGCATCGCAGGGCCTAATCTAATCAATTTGAATCTGTACCCCGCTGTAGAACTGACCTATCCCTCCTGCCTGACATGTTCCCACCAATGAATGAACTAATCATGTTTAGGATTTGTTGTTTGATTTTCCCGCAGTGTATGATGATTTGTTAAAAGATACTGTGATATATGTAAAGTCTCGCCCTCCCCAAAAAGTGTACTTAAGCACTGCTCAACCTCAGCTCGGAGATCTGGGCTGCTCTCCCTTCTTGAGTGACCACGGAGCCCTAGCATACTGGATTGGATCCTCAATAAATGTCTTTTGCTGTTGCATGAGCCGTGGTCTCATACATGAACATGAATGAATTTAAGGAGTGTATAATAAGACACATATATTTCATATTTTGAATAATCTATAGAGTGCAGATTTTTCACAAAACACATACAGAGATATTAAAAAGTAGCAATATATATGCCAATCAAAATTCATCATGAAATACATATCATACACAGATCCAAAAATATTTATTTTACTTAACATGGATTTATGTGTAATGTTGTTCAACTAGGAAGCTCACGCATAGGTTGAATTTTCAGTTCCTACAGCGTTTAGGAGGAGTGATCTCTTCTCACAATTTGTATCTGCCAAGTAGGCCACCTCACAATAATGTACGTGTGGTACCAGGTAGGATTCTATTTGTGCATATAAAAATACATGTGCTGAATAGGCAACAGAGAAAGGGAGACAGGAATTCACATATTTGATACCTTTCAAAACACATGGAGAACTATATCAATTAAAAATTAACCAGATTTTTAACAACTACCCTTTATCATGCAAAAGGCAAGTCCAACTATACACCATGCCTCTTCTGAACTGCTTGTATTTCTATTCTGTTTGGGTTATTTTTCTCCATCATATTAGCATTAGTAGTCAGAGTCTAGTAGGGTATGCGTTAGTGTCATGGATTCAGTAATTCAAATGGAAATAAAGGAAAATGAATCCATTGTGTATGCAAATATGCGCTACAAAAAAACTTTCCACTCTCATTCAGAGCAATGCCTTGACATTACCTTCACCCAAGTAAGACACAATTAGAGGACAAGAGTTAGAAAATCTGTGAATACATATCTGGAATGGAAAATGCTCAGGAGTTCACAAGCTTGGGCATTTTAGAGGAGTTTTCAAACTTAAGGAACAGGATAAACAGTCCAAATTCATGGAACTCTGCTGGCCTAAAGACTTCTTGAGAAACTGCCTCTGAGGTTGGGCACTTGAAATATATGTTGTTGTCAGGAGCTTTAGCTTCCTTTGTAGTGATACCATCAAAGATGGGTCTTCATTTATCTGACCTGGAGGACATGGTTTCTTATTTTCCAAAAGAACATGAGGCAGCAGTGCTCAATTCTTCCTTTGAAAGTAAACTGTGGCCACGGAGGGGTAAGTGTCTCCCCGTCTTGACTGTGAAGAGAATTGGCCATCCTACAATTTTCGTGGTGTTTCTTGCTGCTGCACTGGGCTTTTGGTTTTTCCTTCATGAAATACAAGGAGTTCAACTGGGACACAGTGCTGGAGTGAGTTCTGTCACGTGTGGAATGTCAGGGTCTACAGGAGAATTCACCAACCAGACTTCTATCCCACATAACTTGCAACATTATCCATAGCAAACTGATTCTGAACATTGTCCTGAAACCTTTACATATAACAAGATGCCTTTACAGATAAGGGTCGGCTAGCTGCACCATGTAAGCCACAAGCCATTTGGAAGTCAATGGCAGACCCAAATGGCCCCACCACAGATGTTTTATCATACACCTGCACACCACAGCTCTGGGCCCACTTCTCAGCACTCTCCAACTTACTGGCATCTCTGTTCTACACAATTTTCATGAAATCGAGTCAGTCAAGGCACTGTCTGGTACACTCATGATCAGCAACAAGACATCCAAAGGTTCTCCAGTGCCACCTGGTCAGGGGAATTTCATGGTATTTATAGAGCCATTTTTCAAGGATGAAGTTGGAGGCACTGTGGGTTTCAATTCATTCAGGAACCATTAAATGTTGAGAAAAATCATTTCAATGAAAGCTCTAGAGAACTCTCACAGGTAAGGCTTCCCAAAGAGTGGCCGAAATACACATATATTTCATATTTTGAAAAATCTTGACAGTATATATATATATATGTATGTATATATATATATATATATATATATATATATATATATATATATATATATATATACAAACACACACAGACATTAAAAACTAGCAATATATATGCCAATCGAAATTCATCATGAAATATATATCATCCACGTATCCAAAAATATTCATTTTACTGAACATGGATTTATGTATAATGTTGTTCAACTAGGAAGCTCACCCATAGGTTGAATTTTCAGTTCCAACAGCGTTTAGGAGGAGTGAACTTTTCTCACAATTTGTATCTGCCAAGTCAGCCACCTCACAAGAATATATGTGTGATACAAGGTACAATTCTATATGTGCATATAAAAATACATGTGCTGAATAGGATACAAAGAAATGGGGGAGACAGGAATTCACATATTTGATAAGTTTAAAAATACATGGACAACTCTTTCAACAAAAAATTGACTAGATTTAAAACTCCTTCCCTATATAATGGAAAAGTTAATTCAATGGTACACCATGCCTCCTCTGATATGTTTGTATTTCTGTTCTGTTTGGGTTATTTTTCTCCATTACGTTAGGATTAGTTGTCAGAGTCTTGTAGGGTATGGGTTAGTTTCAGGGATTCAGTATTTCGAAAGGAAAATTGGAAAATGAATCCAATGTGTATGCAAATATGTGCTACACAAAAATCTTCCGACTCTCATCCACAACAATGCCTTGACCTTAACTCCGTCCCAAGTAACACATGTAGAGGAGATGAGTAAGAAAATCTGTGAATACATATCTGGAATTTAATATGCTCAGGAGTTCACAAACTTGCAGGTAGAAGGCGAGATTCCAAAAGTAAGGGACAATGTAAACCCTCCAAAAACATGGAGCTCTGCCAGCCTAAAGGCTTCTGGAAAAACTGGCTCTGATGTTGGGCTCTTGAAATATATGTTGTTGTCAGGAGCTTTAGCTTTTTTTGTAGTGAGACCATAAAAGCTGGGTCTGCATCTATGTGACCTGGAGGAGATGCTTTCTTATTTACCAATGATCATGAGGCAGCATTGCTGAATTCTCTCTTTCGGGGTCAACTGTGGCCACTTGGGGCTAAGAGTCTCCTCATGTGGAGTGTGAAGCCATTTGATCATCCTCCAATTTTTGTGATATTTTTTGCTGCTACACTGGGAGTTCAGTATTTGCTTCACGAAATACAAGGAATTCACCTGGGACACAGTGCTGGAGGGAGTTCTGTCACGTGTGGTGGGACAGGGTCTGCAGGAGAATGCACAAACCAGGCTTCTGTCCAACATAGCTTGACCCCTTGACCATAGGAACCTGATTCTGAACATTGCCCTGAAACTTACCCATATAACAAGAATCATTTACATATAAGGGTCTGCTGGCTGCACCATGTCAGTCACAAGCCATTTGGAAGCCATTGGGAAATCCACATGGAAGCACCACAGATGTTTTATCTCACACATGCCCACCTTTGCTCTAGGCCCACTATTCAGCAGGCTCCAACTTACTGGAATCTCTGTTCTACATCATTTTCGTGAAACCCAGCCAATCAAGGCACTGTCTGGTACACTCATGATCACCAACAGGATATCCAATGGTTCTCCAGTGCCTCCTGGATATGGGAATTTCAAAAATTTCATGGTATTTATCGAGCCCATCTTTCAAGGTTGAAGTTGGAGGCACTGAGTGTTTCATTTAATTTGGTAACCATTAAATGGTGAAGAAGCTCATTTCAAAGAAAGATCTGGAGAACTCTCACTGCCAAGACATCCCAAAGAGTGGCCAAAAGGCCACATGAAGCCAGGCCCATTGAGGTCTACAATGTGAAGTGCATTTGTGTTTTGACTCTCAACTATTGCTGCCAAGTGTTTCAGAATAAAATTATGTGATACCTTGGCTGAGATTCCCAGTGCTCTGTGGAAAGCCACACTGGGAATAGATCTCAGTTTCCAATGGTGACTCTCATGCGTGGCCTCCTAATATCCCAACACAATTCATGGCAATACTTCTCTGAGGTCAGTTCCAGGACTCAGTCTCTATAGGGTATCACACCAGAGTTCAAGCCCAGGTGGACCCAGTCATCGCTTCCAACTTCCACACAAATAACCACAATTAAAACCAAAACACTCCCACATGGCCCTCATCTTCTTCCATATAGACACTCCTCATAACCTCTGGCTGGATGTTTCCATGAGGGGCGCAGCCCAACACAGAGTCCAAATAACCTCGCTTGCCCGTCATTTTCCTAAAGGCAGGGTGGCCTGTACACCCTTCCTGTGAACCACAAGGGATCAATAATGCCTTCCTTTAATACTGCTCTGCTTCTCCAATTTGAGGCCTACTGACTGTCAGGTATAGATTCTTCATGTGATTTGGAGTCATGAGAAAACACAAGCATGTATGGGATAGCCTTTGCAGGGCTTAGAAGAATTCATTTGATTCAAAGGATCTCTATTCTCACTTGATGGTGGTCAGGAACCTAAGAGAGGAAGGCGAGAGACTTCATCAACAATTACTGATCTTTTTCCCATTTTGGTTTTGGATGCACACATGGGATCATTCTTTAGATGCATCAGGTGCTGAGAACCTAAGCCACAGCCTCACACAGGGCCAAGAGACTGATTCCGACACATCCATTTCCAAAGAAATTAACAAAGAGCCACAGGTGATGCCCATTTATTTCTATTTTAAAACTGTTTTCTTCAGGCTTCACAAAGCGGTGTCTTGAGGCCAAGACCTTCCTCACATTCAGGGGAAGAGAAGAATTGGTTAGCAAAAAACCCAAAGCAGAGTTTCTCCACTGAGGCTTTCCTGGTCACACTGATATCTGAGTTTTTTGAGATGCTAGCCATTCCCTTTAGCTATCCATTACATGGCCTTGTCACAGAGCTTGGAGGTGGTACATATCTTGGACACAAAACCATGAGCCTATTCTGGAGAGTGGCCAGTATCAGGAAGAAAACAGGAACTTAGGAAATTAGTAGGTGTTGCCCATCCATAAGGGAAGCCACAGTCCATTCATCAATTGGGCAGAATGAATGCTGGGTAGGTTTCTACTAAACAGGACACATCCATTGATGAATTCTCTTTTCAAATGTCTACAACCACAGACACAGTGGGATACACAGACATAGAAACACTCACTTTGTGAAACGACTTACTAGGAACAGTCCACTCCAAACCAAACAAACCGCCTTTTTTACCTATTCTCAGAAAATGAGACAAAACCACAAACTCACACCCACACCCACAAAGGCACCTCCTTCCCCCAAAGAGGTCTGTGACTATCCGGAGTGTCCTCTGACTTGTGGGCCTTATTATGTTCCCTGAAATGTTCTGTCCTGTCTCAGATCTGGTCTTTTTGGCCAAATCTGTGAAGTGGTCAGGAGCCAGCTGTGAGCAACTTCCTGCTTTCTCAGGAAAGACCCCTCTTCTGAGCTCTCCTGAAATTTGGCCATTCTCACATCAGTAGGTACCAAGAAAGACTGACTCTGTTCTTGGTAAATCCAAATAAGTGAGCCCACTGGGAATGGTACTGGGACTGCCTCTGGTAGCCTGGCTTCCTGGATCCCAAGTTCAGAGAGTTCTATCACCAAAGAAGTGAGGAAGGTCACCTCCTTTGTGAACTGAATGAGGTCACTGCTTTGGAAACCACTTTGTCCTAAAATTTGCTTCCAAGGTTCCCATGAGATGGAGGCTGCCCCTATTTCCTGTGATACGTTCACAACTGAGGATTGTATATCAACCATAGGCAGCCGGGAACAGCTGTCTACACTGGACTGGTTTGGTCCATCTTCTCTACATTAAGAAGAGTGAGGCTTTTTCTGACACTTCCCTTTATCCTGACCGGGTTGTTTGGCATGGAAGATGACTTTTGCTCTCTCAGGTCCTTCATAGCTGCCTACATCTTCTCCAGGGATCATTTCTGCATAGAACTTTGAGGTTCTCAGCAGGTGGAAGATCCCCTACACTCCTGTATTGGAAGACTAATTCTGTCCCTCCTCTTCTGTAAAGTTAGATTGAGGAAACATTGTATGGTTAAGGTTAATAACAGCTTCCATTTGGGTTAGGAATCATTCTCTTGGATTAATAATGGTATTGGAATTTTGCGATATTTTCAAGAATATATAGGTGAAATATAAGTATGAAAAAAGTAATCTAGGTAATTTTTGAAGCACAGAAGGGAATTGGCCCCACTATTGGGATTCTTAGCTTTGAATTATGTTCTGCACAGGTGTCTCAGATTAATTGATATACAATGGCATAGGACCTTGTCTTTTGGATGATTGAATGTCGACGAGAAAATCCAGTCCAAAAGGGATAGTTGGTGGATTAGGAAGATATTCGGTAGATTTAGAATGAAGAGTGTGTATAGCATTTGGACCAAAAGATCTTTAGCAATAGGGTTTTGGGTAGAGAGTGAAAGTAATTGTCAGCACATGTGAAGAGTCAGTCATAATGATGAACTGGGGAAAAAATACAGGAAATCAGATTTCAATAGAGACATTAGGAAATCAGGCAAAGTATAAAGTGAGTGATAGGATTAGACATTTTCAACAGGGTTGAGGTTGAATATGTAATTTCAGGAAGAAACAAATATGTAGTCACCAATAGGATTCACTTTTGAGAGCATTAGGCAACCTGGACATGGATTTTTTTTTAATCCATGCTCAATTTCCATTTAGGATTTGGTACAATCATAAGTGTGACCTTGCTTTTTGTTTCCACAATATTACTGTGATTAATGTATATATAGATCAGGTGACATGAGTATTTCTTCCACCATTTCTGGGAGCAATATTTTGAAGACATATAATTTAGTATTGTGGGTACAAATAGGTATACTCTGTGTTATATGAATATAAAGATAATGCATGAATAGACAATACTGTGAATAAATAATATAACTGGTTCCAAATTTAAATAATGGATTGAATTGATATCTGAATATATACTGGAAATCTTATATTGATATTCATACAATCATTCCAACCAGTTATACATCTAATGGCAATATCACTGTTATGGTTTATCATGAAGTGTGTGTGAGCTTTGCTTCTAAAATGATTATGGAAATTGAAAATAATGTGCTTGGAAAGAAGTCTCATTAAAAGAGCAGTCAAGAAACCTGGGGGAATACATATGTTCTGAAGCAGGAAGTAATTGAAAGTGAAAAAAATGCCTATAAATTTGTGAATTTGTGAATGAAATATGTATTCTATTATGTGCAAAAACTGAAGAAATATTAATGTACCAGTTTTGAATAAAAATGAACGTCAAAATGCATATCATGTCCCATAGGAATCTACTTGCATTGACGTTAAACTGAGTCATTTACTATAGCAATATTAGGATTTGTATGCACCATTCACTGAAGTTAGTTTTCAGTATTAGGAAACAAATATGTATTTCAGGTGGATTAATATTTCTGAGAACATTCTTATGAAAAGTTGAATATAAATCCACATTCATGAACATCAATGAATTTAGGGAGTATATAATAAGACACATACATTTCATATTTTGAAAAATCTGGAGAGTTTATACATATGTATATGCACACACACACACACACACACGTATACATTAAAAAGTAGCAATATATATGCCAATCGAAATACATCATGAATTATATATCATCCACAAATCCAAAAATCTTCATTTTTCTGAGCATCGATTTATGTATAATGTTGTTCAACTAGGGAGCTCACCCATAGTTTGAATTGTAAGTTCCAACAGCATTTAGGAGGAGTGATCCCTTCTCACAATTTGTATTTGCAAAGTCAGCAACCTCACAAGTATGTACATGTGATACCAGGTAGGATTCTATATGTGAATATAAAAACGCATGAGCTGAATAGGGTACAGAGAAATGGAGACAGGAATTCTCATATTTGTTAACTTTAAAAACACATGGAGAAGGGAGGGGCAGAGCCGCCAACCGCGCCTGTAAGGTAGGCGGACCTGCGAGCCACCCGTAGAACAGGCCTAGCGGCCCACCATCGTGAAAGACACATCACCCTGGTTGGGGGTTGGGCAGAGCCACTGCATGCCTGCAAGGAACGCGGACATGCGACCCACAGGCAGAACAGGCCCAGACACCCGCAGAGGGGCAGAGACACCCCTTGCGACTTCAAGATAGGTGAACCTGCGACCCACCGGCTGAAGCGGCCCAGGTGCCTTCAGAGGGGCAGAGCCGGCCCCCTGCGCCTGCGAAGTAGGTGGACCTGTGAACACCGACAGACCAGGTGCTAGGCCCCGCCAGGGTGCTAGACACATAACCAGGTTTGGGGAGGGGCCAAGCTGCTGCCCGTGCCTGCAAAGCAGGTGGACCTCTCACCCAGATGCAGAACAGACCCAGCGACCTACCAGCGTGGTAGACACATCGCCCCGGTTTGGGGGGGGGGGCAGAGATGCCACTCACGCCTGCAATGTAGACAGCCCTGCAACCCACAGACAGAAGAGGCCCAGCGGAGCGCGGAGGGGCAGAGCCGACGCCTGTGCCTGCAAGGTAGCTGGACCTGTTACCCACTGGCTGAACAGGACCAGCACCCGCAGAGGGGTAGATCAACTGCCCGCTCCTGCAAGGTAGGCGGACCAGCTACCAAGAGGCAGAACAGGCCCAGCGGCGTGCTGGTGTGGTAGGCACATTGCCCCAATTGGAGGAGGGGCATAGCCGCTGCTTACGCCTGTGAGGGAGACTTTTCAAGAATACAATAGCAATATAAACATTTAGGGGTAAAATTCAATAACACAAAAGTTTCACCAAGCCGAAAAAAACGTGAACAGTAGGGAAAGACAAGGAAAGAAAAGACCACAAGCAACGCAGGTCAACTCAACATTAGAAGAGGTAATATCTGCAGCATATGGAATGTCAGATAAAGAATGAGGATATACTTGCTTCAGATGATCTGGAGTCTCCAGGGAGACATTAGACAGCAAAATCAGACAATGAAAGATCACTTTGACAATGAATTACATAAACAAATCCAAGAAGCAAAAGATCAACTATACAGGGAGATAGAGGTTATAAAAACCACACAAACAGAAATCATAGAAATGCAGGAAGCAAAAAACCAAATTAAAAACTCAATTGAGAATACTACCAGCAGAGTAGATCACTTAGAAGATAGAACATCAGACAATGAAGACAAAGTATTTCAACTTGAAAAGAACATAGAAAGCTCAGCAAGACTGTTAAGAAACCATGAGCAGAACATCCAAGAAATATGGGATAACATGAAGAGACCAAACTAAAGAGTAATTGGGATACAGGAAGGTATACAGGTCCAAACCACAGGATTGATCAATCTATTCAATGAAATAATATGAGAAAACTTTCCAGACATGAAGAATGAGACAGAATCCCAAATCCTAGAAGCCTACAGGACGCCAAATGTGCAAAATCATAAGAGATAAACACCTAGACATATTATAATGAAGATGCCAAACATACAGAATAAAGAGAGAATTTTAAAAGCTACAAGAGAAAGGAAGCAGATTACATTTAGGGGTAAACCAATCAGGATAACAGCTGATCTTTCAACACAGACTCTGAAAGCTAGAAGATCCTGGAATAACATTTTTCAATCACTGAAAGAAATTGGGTTCCAACCAAGAATTGTGTATCCAGCGATTTTAAGCTTCAGGATGGAAGATGAAATTAAAACCTTCCATGATAAACAAAAGTTAAAAGAATTTGCAGCTAGAAAACCATCTCTTCAAAAGATCCTTGGCAAAATATTATAGGAAGACGAAATGGAAAATAACAATGAAAACCAACAGTGGGAGGTAGTACAGTAAATGGGCGAAAAATAATCAAAGAGAAAAACAAACCATGTTTAGTAACATAAATAAACAAATATGGCTGGAAGAACAACCCATATTTCAAAAATAACCCTAAATGTTAATGCCTTAAACTCACCAATTAAGAGACACAGGCTAGTAGAATGGATCACGAAAGAAGACCCAAAAATTTTCTGCCTATAGGAGACATATTTGATAGGAAAAGACATATATAGACTAAAGGTGAAAGGTTGGGAGAAATCATATCACTCATATTGACTTCGGAAACAAGCAGAAGTGTCCATACTCATATCAAATAAAATAGATTTCAAGACAAAGTTAATCAAAAGGGATAAAGAGGGACACTACATATTGCTCAAGGGAACCATACACCAACAAGACATAACAATCATAAATATATGTGCCCCAAACAATGGTTCAGCTTTGTTAATCAAACAAACTCTTCTCAAGTTCAAGAGTCTGGTAGACCACCATACAATAATCATGGGAGATTTCAACACACCTCTCTCACTACTGGACAGATATTCCAAACAAAAGTTGAATTAGGAAACTATAGAACTCAATAACACAATTAATAACCTAGACTTAATTAACATATATAAAATATACCACCCAACATCAAGCAGTTACACTGTTTTCTCAGCAGCACATGGATACCTCTCAAAAATAGATCATATATTATGTCACAGAACAACTCTTAGACAATATAAAGGAGTATAGATAATACCAGGCATCTTATCTGATCGTAATGGAATGAAACTGAAATCAACAATAAAAGAAGGAAGGAAAATTCATGCATCACTTGGAGAATGAACAATACGTACTGAATGATCAATGGGTTATTGAAGACATCAAGGAGAAAAATAAAAAAAAATTCTTAGACATAAATGAAAAAGACAGACAGAACATATCAGAATCTATGGGACACATTGAAAGCAGTTCTAAGTGGAAAATTCATTGCTTGGAGTTCTTTCCTTAAAAAAAGAAAAAAAAAAACAACAACAAATAAATGATCTCATAGTTCATTTCAAAATCCTAGAAAAAGAAGAGCAAAACAACAGAAAAAGAAGTAGAAGGCAAGAAATAATTAAAATCAGAGCTGAAATTAATGAAATCGAAACAAAAGAAACAATTGAAAAAATTGAAAATACTAAAAGTTGAAAAATTAATAAAATCGACAGACTCTTAGCCATGTTAATGAAGAGAAGAAGAGAGGGAACTCAAATTACTATCATAAGGGATGAAAAAGGCAATATCAAAACAGACACTTCTGAAATACAGAAGATAATCAGAAATTATATTAGAAGATAGTGAAGGCATCAATAAATTTCTTAAGTCATATGATCTGCCCAGATTGAGTCAGGAGGATATAGACAACCTAAGCAGACCAATATCAATTGAGAAAATAGAAGAAACCATTCAAAGACTACCAACTAAGAAAAGCCCAGGACCGAATGGGTATACAGCAGAGGAGGCCAATATCACCCTGATTCCTAAACCAGACAAAGACCCTTCAAAGAAACAAATGTACTGACCAATCTCTCTAATGAACCTAGATGCAAAAATCCTCAATAAAATTCTGGCGAATCAGATACAAAAACATATTTAAAAAATTGTGCAACATGATCAAGTAGGATTCATTCCTGGGATACAAGGCTGGTTCAATATACGGAAATCAATAAATGTTATTCACCACATCAATAGACTTAAAAATAAGAACCATATGATCACCCCAATAGATGCAGAAAAAGCATTCAATAAAATACAGCATCGCTTTATGTTTAAAACTCTAGAAAAACTGGGATAACAGGAACATACCTCAATATTGTAAAAGCAATCTATGCTAAGCCTCAGGCTAGTATCATTCTGAATTGAGAAAAAATTGAAGGCATTCCCTCTAAAATCTGGAACAAGACAGGGATGCCCTCTCTCACGATTTCTGTTCAACATAGTTCTCGAACACTGGCCAGAGCAATTAGACAAATGAAAGAAATTAAAGGCATAAAAATAGGAAAAGAAGAACTTAAATTATCACTATTTGCAGATGACATGATTCTATACCTAGTAGACCCAAAAGGGTCTACAAGAAACTATTAGAGATAATAAATGAATTCAGCAAAGTGGCATGATATAAAATCAACAATCATAAATCAAAAGCATTCCTGAATATCAGCAACAATTCCTCTGAAATGGAAATGAGGACAACCACTCCATTGAGAGTATCCTCAAAAAAAATAAAATAAAATATTTGGTTATCAACGTAACAAAAGATGTGAAAGACTTACACAATGAAAACTACAGAACCCTAAAGAGAGAAATAGAAGAAGATCTTACAAGATGGAAAAATATACCCTGTTCATGGATAGGCAGAATTAACATCATCAAAATGGCGATATTACCAAAAGTTCTCTATAGGTTTAATGCAATGCCAATCAAAATCCCAACGGCATTTCCTGTAGAAATAGATAAAACAATTATGAAATTCATATGGAATAATACAAGACCCAGTATAGCAAAGACAACTCTAAGCAGGAAGTGTGAATCAGGCGGTATAGCGATACATGTCCTCAAACTATACTACGGAGCAATAGTAACAAAAAGAGCATGGTACTGGTACCAAAACTGGCGGGTGGACCAATGGTACAGAATAGAGGACACAGAAATCAATCCACAAATTTACAGCAATCTTATATTTGATAAAGGAGCTAAAAGCATAAACTGAAGGAAGGATAGCATCTTCAACAAATGGTGCTGGAAAAACTGGAATTACATATGTAAGAAAATGAAACTGAATCCCTTTCTCTCGCCATGCACAAAAGTTAACTCAAAATGGATCAAGGAGCTTGATATCAAATCAGCGACACGGCGTCTGATAGAAGAAAACTTTGGCTATGATCTACATACTGTGGGGTCGGGCTCCAAATTCCTCAATAGGACACCCATAGCATAAGAGTTAATAATTAGAATCTACAAACAGGACTTACTCAAACTAAATAGATTTTTCTCAGAAAAAGAAACAATAAGAGAGGTAAAAAGGGAGCCTACATCCTGGGAACAAATCTTTACTCCTCACACTTCAGATAGAGCCCTAATATCCACAGTTATACAAAGAACTCAAAAAATTAAACAATAAGCAAATGAATTACCCAATCAACAAATGAGCCAAGGACCTGAACAGACACTTCTCAGAGGAGGACATACAATCAATCAATAAGTACATCAAAAAATTCTCACCATCTCGAGCATTCAGAGAAATGCAAAACAAACCCACCCTAAGATACCATCTCACTGCAGTAAGCTTGGCAGCCATTATGAAGTCAAACGACAACAAGTGCTGGCGAGGATGTGGGAAAAAGGGTACACCTGTACATTGCTGGTGGGACAGCAAATTGGTGCAGCAAATTTGGAAAGCAGTATGGAGATTTCTTGGAAACTTGGTAATGGAACCGCCATTTGACCCAGCAATTCCCCTTCTCGGTCTAATCCCTATAGACCCAAAAAGTGCATGCTACAGGGACACTGATAAATCTATGTTCATAGCAGCACAATTCACAATAGGAAGACTGTGGAACCAACCTAGATGCCCTTCAATACATGAATGGATTAAAAAAAATGTGGCATTTATACACAATGGAGTATTACTCTGCATTAAAAAATGACAAAATCATACAATTTGCAGAGAAATGGATGGCATTAGAACGTATTATGCTACGTGAAGATAGCCAATCACTAAAAAACAAATGCCAAATGTTTTCTTTGATATAAGGAGAGTAACTAAGAACAGAGTTGGGAGGAAGAGCATGAGAAGATGATTAATATTAAACAGGGGTGAGAGGTGGGAGGGAAAAGGAAAGAGAAGGAAAATTACATAGAAATGGAAGGAAACCCTCATGGTTATACAAAATTAAATACAAGATGACGTGAGGGGAAAGGGGACAAAAACAAGTGGAAGAAATGAATTACAATAGATGGGGTAGAGAGAGAGGATTGGAGGGGCGGGGATGGGAGATAGTAGAGGACAGGAAAGGCAGCAGAATACAACAGACACTAGTATAGCAATATGTAAAATAGTGGATGTGTAACTGATGAGATACTGCAATCTGTATACGAAGAAAAATGGAATTCATAACCTACTTGAATCAAAGTGTGAAATATGACATGTCAAGAACTATGTAATGTTTTGTAGAACCAACAATAAATATTAAAGGAAAAAAAACACATGGAGAACTATTTCAATGAAAAATTGACTAGGTTTATAACACCTACACTTTATCATGCAAAAGGCAAGTCCAACTATACACCATGCCTCTTCAGAAGTGCTTGTATTTCTATTCTGTTTGGGTTATTTTTCTTCATCATATTAGGATTAGTAGTCAGAGTTTGGTAGGGTATGCGTTAGTGTCAGGGATTCAGTCTTTGGAATGGAAAATTGGAAAATGAATCCAATGTGTATGCAAATATGTGCTACACAAAAATCTTCCCACTCTCATCCAGAACAATGCCTTGACGTTACCTTCACGCCAAATAAGAAACAATTAGAGGAGAAGAGTTAGAAAATCTGTAAATACATATCTGGAATAGAAAATATTCAGGAGTTTACAAACTTGGAGGTGGTAGAGGAGTATCCCAAAGTAAGGGACAGGGTAAACACTCCACAAACATGGAGGTCTGCTGGCCTAAAGACTTCTAGAGAAACTGCCTCTGAGGATGGGCACTTGAAATATATGTTGTCAGTAGCTTTAGCTTCCTTTGTAGTGAGATCATCAAAGCTGGGTCTGCATCTATGTGACCTGGAGGACATTCTTTCTTGCTTTCCAATGCACATGAGGCAGCAGTGCTGAATTCTCTCTTCGTATGTAAACTGTGGCCACTGGGGTCTAAGTGTCTCCCTGTGTGGACTGTGAAGCCTTTTGTTCATCCTCCATTTTCGTAGAGTTTCCTGCTGCAGCACTGAGAGTTTGGTAATTGCCTCACAAAATACAAGGAGTTCAACTGGAACACAGTCCTGGAGGGAGTTCTGTCATTTGTGGTTTTTCAGGGTCTACAAGAGAATGCACCAACCAGGCTTCATTCCCACATAACTTGCCCCCTTCTCCATAGCAACCTGATTCTGCACATTGCCCTGAAAACTATCCATTTAACAAGACACCTTTACATATAAGTGTCTGGTCACTGCACCGTGTCAGTGACAAACCATTTGGAAATCAATGGCAAAACCACATGGCGCAACCACAGATGATTTATCACACACCTGCACACCACAGCTCAGGGCCCACTACTCAGGAGGGTCCAACTTAATGGCATCTCTGTTCTACACCATTTTCATAAATCCCAGTCAATCAAGGCACTCTCTGGTACACTCATGATCAGCAAGAGGTGCTGACAATTTAAGCCACAGGCTCACACAGGGCCCAGAGTCTGATTCAGACATAACCATTTCCAAAACAATTCATCAAAGAGGCACAGGTGATGCCCATTCATTTCCATTTGAAAATTGTTTTCTTCTGGCTTTATAAAGGGGTGGCCTGAGGCAAAGAGGTTCCTGACATTCAGGGCAACAGAACAATAGTTAAGCAAAAGGCCCTAAGCCAGGTTTCACCATAGAGACTTTCCTGGTCACACCAATATCTGAGTTTTCTGGTGTGCTCGCCATTCCTTTCAGCTAACTAGTACATGGCCATGTCACAGAGCTTGGAGGTGGTACATATCTTGGACAAAAAACCATGAGCCTTTCTGGAGAGTTGCCAGAATTCAGGAAGAATTCAAGAACTTAGGATGATACTAGGTGTTGCCCATGGATAAGTCAAGCCTCAGTCCATTCATTAATTGGGCAGGATGAATGCTGTGAAGCTTTCTACTAGACAGGACACACGCATTGAGCCATTTTCTTTTCTAATATCTACAACTAAGGACACAGTGGGATACACAGACATAGAAACAGTCTCCTTGTCAGATGACTTACTAGAAACAGTCCACTCCAAACCAAACAAACCTCCTTTTTTACCTATTCTCAGAATATGAGACAAATCCACAAACTGACATCACACACACAAAGTCACCTCCTTCCCCAAGTATGTCTGTGACTATCCGGAGTGTCCTCTGACTAGTAGGCCATAGAATGTTCCCCAGAAATGGCCGGTCCTGTCTCAGATCTGGTCTCCTTGGTCAATTCTGTGAAGTTTTCAGGAGGCAGTGGTGAGCCATTTCCTGCCCTCTCAGGAAAGGACCCTCTTCAAAGCTTTCTTGGCATTTGGCCACCCTCACATCAGTAGGTACCAAGAAAGACTGACTCTTTACTTGGTAAATCCAAACAAGTGAGCCCACTTGGACTGGGACTGGTACTGGCTCTTGGTGCCTGGCTTCCTGGATCACAAATTTCAGAGAGTTCCATCATGAAAAAAGTGAGGTGAGGTCACTTTCTTCAGAAAATGAATGAGGCCACTGTCTTGGCCACCACTTTGTCCTAACAGTTGCTTCCTAGTGTCTCAGGAAAAGGAGGCTGCCTCTATTTCCTGTGACACTTTCACAAGTTAGAATGGTATAGAAACATAGGCACCTGGGAACAGCTCTCCACACATGCCTGGTTTCATACATCTTCCCTACATTAAGAAGAGATAGGATGATTCAGACACATCCTTTCATCCTGATCGGGTTGTTTGCAAAGGAAGATGACTTTTGCTGTCTCAGGTCCTTCATAGCTGCCTACGTCTTCTCCAGGGATCATTTCTGCATGGATTTTGAGGTACTCAGCAGGTGGAAGATCTCCTAACTTCCTGTATTGTAATACTAACTTTGTCCCTGCTCTTCTGTAAAGTGAGATTGAGTGAACAATCTCAGTTTACAGAATGGTTAGGGTTAATAGCATGTTCGATTTGGGTTATGAATCATTTTGCTGGATGAATAATGATATTGGGAACCTGTGATATTTACAAGAACATGGAGGTGAAATATAAGTATGAAAACAGAAATCTAGGTAATATTTGAAGCCCAGAAGGACTTTGGGCCCTTGATTGGGATACTTAGCTTAAATTATGTTCTGTGTGACCTTTGCATTTTGTGTCCAGAATATTAGTGTGATAATATGTATATGTAGCTAAGGTGACATGAGTATTTCTTTCACCATTTCTGTGAGCAGTATTTTGAAAACTTATAAAATAGTACTGGGGATACTATTAGGTTTACCCTGTTTTGATGATTATAGAGATGATGCATTAATAGACCATACTATGAATAAATTATATAACTGGTTCCAAATTTAAATAATGGATTGTATTGATATCTGAAAATATATAGAAAATCTTATATTGATATACATACATTCATTCCAACCAGTTATATATCTAATTGTAATGTTAGGGTTATCATTTATCATGAATAGTGTGTGAGTTTTGCCTCAAAAATGATTATGGAATCGAAAATAATATGTTTAGAAAGAAGTCTAGTAAAAAGACCAGTCAAGAAACATGGAGGAACGTATGTCTTCCGAAGGAGGAAGTGATTGAAAGTGAACCAAATGTTTATAAATTTGTGAACTTGTGAATGAAAGGAAATATCTTATGATGTCCATGAACTGAAGAAATAATAACGTACCAGGTTTAAATAAAAATGAACTTTAACAAACACAATAGAGACATTAGGAATTCTGGCAAAGTATAGTTCACAGTGAAAGGTTAATAAAATAAGTACTTGTCACTTCCTGTTTTTCTGTATGCTTAACAAAAC